>NW_027314966.1:0-121378 GCF_023375885.2 Dermacentor andersoni
GGATTTCTACCAAACGACGTGCTAAGCATGCCGATGCTGCTCTTTTTAGCACCCGCGCACGCATTTGTGCGAAAACGCGTTTTAAGCATGCACATGCATCTTTTGGTAGACGCATGCAAATGGTGCTTTTTGCAGAACGCGCACGTGGATTTCTACCAAACGACGTGCTAAGCATGCCGATGCTGCTCTTTTTAGCACCCGTGCACGGATTTGTGCGAAAACGCGTTTTAAGCATGCACATGCATCTTTTGGTAGACGCGGATGAAGTTTTCTGCAAAACCACAAGATGTGCATGCAAATGGTGCTTTTGGCAGAACGCGCACGTGGATTTCTACCAAAGGACGTGCTAAGCATGCCGATGCTGCTCTTTTTAGCACCCGCGCACGCATTTGTGCGAAAACGCGTTTTAAGCATGCACATGCATCTTTTGGTAGACGCGGATGAAGTTTTCTGCAAAACCACAAGATGTGCATGCAAATGGTGCTTTTTGCAGAACGCGCACGTGGATTTCTACCAAACGACGTGCTAAGCATGCCGATGCTGCTCTTTTTAGCACCCGCGCACGGATTTGTGCGAAAACGCGTTTTAAGCATGCACATGCATCTTTTGGTAGACGCGGATGAAGTTTTCTGCAAAACCACAAGATGTGCATGCAAATGGTGCTTTTGGCAGAACGCGCACGTGGATTTCTACCAAACGACGTGCTAAGCATGCCGATGCTGCTCTTTTTAGCACCCGCGCACGCATTTGTGCGAAAACGCGTTTTAAGCATGCACATGCATCTTTTGGTAGACGCGGATGAAGTTTTCTGCAAAACCACAAGATGTGCATGCAAATGGTGCTTTTGGCAGAACGCGCACGTGGATTTCTACCAAACGACGTGCTAAGCATGCCGATGCTGCTCTTTTTAGCACCCGCGCACGGATTTGTGCGAAAACGCGTTTTAAGCATGCACATGCATCTTTTGGCAGACGCGGATGAAGTTTTCTGCAAAACCACAATATGTGCATGCAAATGGTGCTTTTGGCAGAACGCGCACGTGGATTTCTACCAAACGACGTGCTAAGCATGCCGATGCTGCTCTTTTTAGCACCCGCGCACGGATTTGTGCGAAAACGCGTTTTAAGCATGCACATGCATCTTTTGGTAGACGCGGATGAAGTTTTCTGCAAAGCCACAAGATGTGAATGCAAATGGTGCTTTTGGCAGAACGCGCGCGTGGATTTCTACCAAACGACGTGCTAAGCATGCCGATGCTGCTCTTTTTAGCACCCGCGCACGGATTTGTGCGAAAACGCGTTTTAAGCATGCACATGCATCTTTTGGTAGACGCGGATGAAGTTTTCTGCAAAACCACAAGATGTGCATGCAAATGGTGCTTTTGGCAGAACGCGCACGTGGATTTCTACCAAACGACGTGCTAAGCATGCCGATGCTGCTCTTTTTAGCACCCACGCACGAATTTGTGCGAAAACGCGTTTTAAGCATGCACATGCATCTTTTGGTAGACGCGGATGAAGTTTTCTGCAAAACCACAAGATGTGCATGCAAATGGTGCTTTTGGCAGAACGCGCACGTGGATTTCTACCAAACGACGTGCTAAGCATGCCGATGCTGCTCTTTTTAGCACCCGCGCACGCATTTGTGCGAAAACGCGTTTTAAGCATGCACATGCATCTTTTGGTAGACGCGGATGAAGTTTTCTGCAAAACCGCAAGATGTGCATGCAAATGGTGCTTTTGGAAGAACGCGCACGTGGATTTCTACCAAACGACGTGCTAAGCATGCCGATGCTGCTCTTTTTAGCACCCGCGCACGGATTTGTGCGAAAACGCGTTTTGGGCATGCACATGCATCTTTTGGTAGACGCGGATGAAAATTTCTGCAAAACCACAAGATGTGCATGCAAATGGTGCTTTTGACAGAACGCGCACGTGGATTTCTACCAAACGACGTGCTAAGCATGCCGATGCTGCTCTTTTTAGCACCCGCGCACGGATTTGTGCGAAAACGTGTTTTAAGCATGCACATGCATCTTTTGGTAGACGCGGATGAAGTTTTCTGCAAAACCACAAGATGTGCATGCAAATGGTGCTTTTTGCAGAACGCGCACGTGGATTTCTACCAAACGACGTGCTAAGCATGCCGATGCTGCTCTTTTTAGCACCCGCGCACGGATTTGTGCGAAAACGCGTTTTAAGCATGCACATGCATCTTTTGGTAGACGCGGATGAAGTTTTCTGTAAAACCACAAGATGTGCATGCAAATGGTGCTTTTGGCAGAACGCGCACGTGGATTTCTACCAAACGACGTGCTAAGCATGCCGATGCTGCTCTTTTTAGCACCCGCGCACGCATTTGTGCGAAAACGCGTTTTAAGCATGCACATGCATCTTTTGGTAGACGCGGATGAAGTTTTCTGCAAAACCGCAAGATGTGCATGCAAATGGTGCTTTTGGCAGAACGCGCACGTGGATTTCTACCAAACGACGTGCTAAGCATGCCGATGCTGCTCTTTTTAGCACCCGCGCACGGATTTGTGCGAAAACGCGTTTTGGGCATGCACATGCATCTTTTGGTAGACGCGGATGAAGTTTTCTGCAAAACCACAAGATGTGCATGCAAATGGTGCTTTTGACAGAACGCGCACGTGGATTTCTACCAAACGACGTGCTAAGCATGCCGATGCTGCTCTTTTTAGCACCCGCGCACGGATTTGTGCGAAAACGCGTTTTAAGCATGCACATGCATCTTTTGGTAGACGCGGATGAAGTTTTCTGCAAAACCACAAGATGTGCATGCAAATGGTGCTTTTGGCAGAACGCGCACGTAGATTTCTACCAAAGGACGTGCTAAGCATGCCGATGCTGCTCTTTTTAGCACCCGCGCACGGATTTGTGCGAAAACGCGTTTTAAGCATGCACATGCATCTTTTGGTAGACGCGGATGAAGTTTTCTGCAAAACCACAAGATGTGCATGCAAATGGTGCTTTTGGCAGAACGCGCACGTGGATTTCTACCAAACGACGTGCTAAGCATGCCGATGCTGCTCTTTTTAGCACCCGCGCCCGCATTTGTGCGAAAACGCGTTTTAAGCATGCACATGCATGTTTTGGTAGACGCGGATGAAGTTTTCTGCAAAACCACAAGATGTGCATGCAAATGGTGCTTTTGGCAGAACGCGCACGTGCATTTCTACCAAACGACGTGCTAAGCATGCCGATGCTGCTCTTTTTAGCACCCGCGCACGCATTTTTGCGAAAACGCCTTTTAAGCATGCACGTGCATCTTTTGGTAGACGCGGATGAAGTTTTCTGCAAAACCACAAGATGTGCATGCAAATGGTGCTTTTTGCACAACGCGCACGTGGATTTATACCAAACGACGTGCTAAGCATGCCGATGCTGCTCTTTTTAGCACCCGCGCACGCATTTGTGCGAAAACGCGTTTTAAGCATGCACATGCATCTTTTGGTAGACGCGGATGAAGTTTTCTGCAAAACCACAAGATGTGCATGCAAATGGTGCTTTTTGCAGAACGCGCACGTGGATTTCTACCAAACGACGTGCTAAGCATGCCGATGCTGCTCTTTTTAGCACCCGTGCACGGATTTGTGCGAAAACGCGTTTTAAGCATGCACATGCATCTTTTGGTAGACGCGGATGAAGTTTTCTGCAAAACCACAAGATGTGCATGCAAATGGTGCTTTTGGCAGAGACGCGCACGTGGATTTCTACCAAAGGACGTGCTAAGCATGCCGATGCTGCTCTTTTTAGCACCCGCGCACGCATTTGTGCGAAAACGCGTTTTAAGCATGCACATGCATCTTTTGGTAGACGCGGATGAAGTTTTCTGCAAAACCACAAGATGTGCATACAAATGGTGCTTTTGGCAGAACGCGCACGTGGATTTCTACCAAACGACGTGCTAAGCATGCCGATGCTGCTCTTTTTAGCACCCGCGCACGCATTTGTGCGAAAACGCGTTTTAAGCATGCACATGCATCTTTGGTAGACGCGGATGAAGTTTTCTGCAAAACCACAAGATGTGCATGCAAATGGTGCTTTTGGCAGAACGCGCACGTGGATTTCTACCAAACGACGTGCTAAGCATGCCGATGCTGCTCTTTTTAGCACCCGCGCACGAATTTGTGCGAAAACGCGTTTTAAGCATGCACATGCATCTTTTGGTAGACGCGGATGAAGTTTTCTGCAAAACCACAAGATGTGCATGCAAATGGTGCTTTTGGCAGAACGCGCACGTGGATTTCTACCAAACGACGTGCTAAGCATGCCGATGCTGCTCTTTTTAGCACCCGCGCACGCATTTGTGCGAAAACGCGTTTTAAGCATGCACATGCATCTTTTGGTAGACGCGGATGAAGTTTTCTGCAAAAGCGCAAGATGTGCATGCAAATGGTGCTTTTGGAAGAACGCGCACGTGGATTTCTACCAAACGACGTGCTAAGCATGCCGATGCTGCTCTTTTTAGCACCCGCGCACGGATTTGTGCGAAAACGCGTTTTGGGCATGCACATGCATCTTTTGGTAGACGCGGATGAAAATTTCTGCAAAACCACAAGATGTGCATGCAAATGGTGCTTTTGACAGAACGCGCACGTGGATTTCTACCAAACGACGTGCTAAGCATGCCGATGCTGCTCTTTTTAGCACCCGCGCACGGATTTGTGCGAAAACGTGTTTTAAGCATGCACATGCATCTTTTGGTAGACGCGGATGAAGTTTTCTGCAAAACCACAAGATGTGCATGCAAATGGTGCTTTTTGCAGAACGCGCACGTGGATTTCTACCAAACGACGTGCTAAGCATGCCGATGCTGCTCTTTTTAGCACCCGCGCACGGATTTGTGCGAAAACGCGTTTTAAGCATGCACATGCATCTTTTGGTAGACGCGGATGAAGTTTTCTGTAAAACCACAAGATGTGCATGCAAATGGTGCTTTTCGCAGAACGCGCACGTGGATTTCTACCAAACGACGTGCTAAGCATGCCGATGCTGCTCTTTTTAGCACCCGCGCACGCATTTGTGCGAAAACGCGTTTTAAGCATGCACATGCATCTTTTGGTAGACGCGGATGAAGTTTTCTGCAAAACCGCAAGATGTGCATGCAAATGGTGCTTTTGGCAGAACGCGCACGTGGATTTCTACCAAACGACGTGCTAAGCATGCCGATGCTGCTCTTTTTAGCACCCGCGTACGGATTTGTGCGAAAACGCGTTTTGGGCATGCACATGCATCTTTTGGTAGACGCGGATGAAGTTTTCTGCAAAACCACAAGATGTGCATGCAAATGGTGCTTTTGACAGAACGCGCACGTGGATTTCTACCAAACGACGTGCTAAGCATGCCGATGCTGCTCTTTTTAGCACCCGCGCACGGATTTGTGCGAAAACGCGTTTTAAGCATGCACATGCATCTTTTGGTAGACGCGGATGAAGTTTTCTGCAAAACCAGAAGATGTGCATGCAAATGGTGCTTTTGGCAGAACGCGCACGTGGATTTCTACCAAAGGACGTGCTAAGCATGCCGATGCTGCTCTTTTTAGCACCCGCGCACGGATTTGTGCGAAAACGCGTTTTAAGCATGCACATGCATCTTTTGGTAGACGCGGATGAAGTTTTCTGCAAAACCACAAGATGTGCATGCAAATGGTGCTTTTGGCAGAACGCGCACGTGGATTTCTACCAAACGACGTGCTAAGCATGCCGATGCTGCTCTTTTTAGCACCCGCGCCCGCATTTGTGCGAAAACGCGTTTTAAAGCATGCACATGCATGTTTTGGTAGACGCGGATGAAGTTTTCTGCAAAACCACAAGATGTGCATGCAAATGGTGCTTTTGGCAGAACGCGCACGTGCATTTCTACCAAACGACGTGCTAAGCATGCCGATGCTGCTCTTTTTAGCACCCGCGCACGCATTTTTGCGAAAACGCCTTTTAAGCATGCACGTGCATCTTTTGGTAGACGCGGATGAAGTTTTCTGCAAAACCACAAGATGTGCATGCAAATGGTGCTTTTTGCACAACGCGCACGTGGATTTCTACCAAACGACGTGCTAAGCATGCCGATGCTGCTCTTTTTAGCACCCGCGCACGCATTTGTGCGAAAACGCGTTTTAAGCATGCACATGCATCTTTTGGTAGACGCGGATGAAGTTTTCTGCAAAACCACAAGATGTGCATGCAAATGGTGCTTTTTGCAGAACGCGCACGTGGATTTCTACCAAACGACGTGCTAAGCATGCCGATGCTGCTCTTTTTAGCACCCGTGCACGGATTTGTGCGAAAACGCGTTTTAAGCATGCACATGCATCTTTTGGTAGACGCGGATGAAGTTTTCTGCAAAACCACAAGATGTGCATGCAAATGGTGCTTTTGGCAGAACGCGCACGTGGATTTCTACCAAAGGACGTGCTAAGCATGCCGATGCTGCTCTTTTTAGCACCCGCGCACGCATTTGTGCGAAAACGCGTTTTAAGCATGCACATGCATCTTTTGGTAGACGCGGATGAAGTTTTCTGCAAAACCACAAGATGTGCATACAAATGGTGCTTTTGGCAGAACGCGCACGTGGATTTCTACCAAACGACGTGCTAAGCATGCCGATGCTGCTCTTTTTAGCACCCGCGCACGCATTTGTGCGAAAACGCGTTTTAAGCATGCACATGCATCTTTTGGTAGACGCGGATGAAGTTTTCTGCAAAACCACAAGATGTGCATGCAAATGGTGCTTTTTGCAGAACGCGCACGTGGATTTCTACCAAACGACGTGCTAAGCATGCCGATGCTGCTCTTTTTAGCACCCGCGCACGGATTTGTGCGAAAACGCGTTTTAAGCATGCACATGCATCTTTTGGTAGACGCGGATGAAGTTTTCTGCAAAACCACAAGATGTGCATGCAAATGGTGCTTTTGGCAGAACGCGCACGTGGATTTCTACCAAAGGACGTGCTAAGCATGCCGATGCTGCTCTTTTTAGCACCCGCGCACGGATTTGTGCGAAAACGCGTTTTAAGCATGCACATGCATCTTTTGGTAGACGCGGATGAAGTTTTCTGCAAAACCACAAGATGTGCATGCAAATGGTGCTTTTGGCAGAACGCGCACGTGGATTTCTACCAAACGACGTGCTAAGCATGCCGATGCTGGTCTTTTTAGCACCCGCGCCCGCATTTGTGCGAAAACGCGTTTTAAGCATGCACATGCATGTTTTGGTAGACGCGGATGAAGTTTTCTGCAAAACCACAAGATGTGCATGCAAATGGTGCTTTTGGCAGAACGCGCACGTGCATTTCTACCAAACGACGTGCTAAGCATGCCGATGCTGCTCTTTTTAGCACCCGCGCACGCATTTTTGCGAAAACGCCTTTTAAGCATGCACGTGCATCTTTTGGTAGACGCGGATGAAGTTTTCTGCAAAACCACAAGATGTGCATGCAAATGGTGCTTTTTGCACAACGCGCACGTGGATTTCTACCAAACGACGTGCTAAGCATGCCGATGCTGCTCTTTTTAGCACCCGCGCACGCATTTGTGCGAAAACGCGTTTTAAGCATGCACATGCATCTTTTGGTAGACGCGGATGAAGTTTTCTGCAAAACCACAAGATGTGCATGCAAATGGTGCTTTTTGCAGAACGCGCACGTGGATTTCTACCAATCGACGTGCTAAGCATGCCGATGCTGCTCTTTTTAGCACCCGTGCACGGATTTGTGCGAAAACGCGTTTTAAGCATGCACATGCATCTTTTGGTAGACGCGGATGAAGTTTTCTGCAAAACCACAAGATGTGCATGCAAATGGTGCTTTTTGCAGAACGCGCACGTGGATTTCTACCAAACGACGTGCTAAGCATGCCGATGCTGCTCTTTTTAGCACCCGCGCACGGATTTGTGCGAAAACGCGTTTTAAGCATGCACATGCATCTTTTGGTAGACGCGGATGAAGTTTTCTGCAAAACCACAAGATGTGCATGCAAATGGTGCTTTTGACAGAACGCGCACGTGGATTTCTACCAAACGACGTGCTAAGCATGCCGATGCTGCTCTTTTTAGCACCCGCGCACGCATTTGTGCGAAAACGCGTTTTAAGCATGCACATGCATCTTTTGGTAGACGCGGATGAAGTTTTCTGCAAAACCACAAGATGTGCATGCAAATGGTGCTTTTGGCAGAACGCGCACGTGGATTTCTACCAAACGACGTGCTAAGCATACCGATGCTGCTCTTTTTAGCACCCGCGCACGCATTTGTGCGAAAACGCGTTTTAAGCATGCACATGCATCTTTTGGTAGACGCGGATGAAGTTTTCTGCAAAACCACAAGATGTGCATGCAAATGGTGCTTTTGGCAGAACGCGCACGTAGATTTCTACCAAACGACGTGCTAAGCATGCCGATGCTGCTCTTTTTAGCACCCGCGCACGGATTTGTGCGAAAACGCGTTTTAAGCATGCACATGCATCTTTTGGTAGACGCGGATGAAGTTTTCTGCAAAACCACAAGATGTGCATGCAAATGGTGCTTTTGGCAGAACGCGCACGTGGATTTCTACCAAACGACGTGCTAAGCATGCCGATGCTGCTCTTTTTAGCACCCGCGCACGGATTTGTGCGAAAACGCGTTTTAAGCATGCACATGCATCTTTTGGTAGACGCGGATGAAGTTTTCTGCAAAACCACAATATGTGCATGCAAATGGTGCTTTTGGCAGAACGCGCACGTGGATTTCTACCAAACGACGTGCTAAGCATGCCGATGCTGCTCTTTTTAGCACCCGCGCACGGATTTGTGCGAAAACGCGTTTTAAGCATGCACATGCATCTTTTGGTAGACGCGGATGAAGTTTTCTGCAAAGCCACAAGATGTGAATGCAAATGGTGCTTTTGGCAGAACGCGCGCGTGGATTTCTACCAAACGACGTGCTAAGCATGCCGATGCTGCTCTTTTTAGCACCCGCGCACGGATTTGTGCGAAAACGCGTTTTAAGCATGCACATGCATCTTTTGGTAGACGCGGATGAAGTTTTCTGCAAAACCACAAGATGTGCATGCAAATGGTGCTTTTGGCAGAACGCGCACGTGGATTTCTACCAAACGACGTGCTAAGCATGCCGATGCTGCTCTTTTTAGCACCCACGCACGAATTTGTGCGAAAACGCGTTTTGAGCATGCACATGCATCTTTTGGTAGACGCGGATGAAGTTTTCTGCAAAACCACAAGATGTGCATGCAAATGGTGCTTTTGGCAGAACGCGCACGTGGATTTCTACCAAACGACGTGCTAAGCATGCCGATGCTGCTCTTTTTAGCACCCGCGCACGCATTTGTGCGAAAACGCGTTTTAAGCATGCACATGCATCTTTTGGTAGACGCGGATGAAGTTTTCTGCAAAACCGCAAGATGTGCATGCAAATGGTGCTTTTGGAAGAACGCGCACGTGGATTTCTACCAAACGACGTGCTAAGCATGCCGATGCTGCTCTTTTTAGCACCCGCGCACGGATTTGTGCGAAAACGCGTTTTGGGCATGCACATGCATCTTTTGGTAGACGCGGATGAAAATTTCTGCAAAACCACAAGATGTGCATGCAAATGGTGCTTTTGACAGAACGCGCACGTGGATTTCTACCAAACGACGTGCTAAGCATGCCGATGCTGCTCTTTTTAGCACCCGCGCACGGATTTGTGCGAAAACGTGTTTTAAGCATGCACATGCATCTTTTGGTAGACGCGGATGAAGTTTTCTGCAAAACCACGAGATGTGCATGCAAATGGTGCTTTTTGCAGAACGCGCACGTGGATTTCTACCAAACGACGTGCTAAGCATGCCGATGCTGCTCTTTTTAGCACCCGCGCACGGATTTGTGCGAAAACGCGTTTTAAGCATGCACATGCATCTTTTGGTAGACGCGGATGAAGTTTTCTGTAAAACCACAAGATGTGCATGCAAATGGTGCTTTTGGCAGAACGCGCACGTGGATTTCTACCAAACGACGTGCTAAGCATGCCGATGCTGCTCTTTTTAGCACCCGCGCACGCATTTGTGCGAAAACGCGTTTTAAGCATGCACATGCATCTTTTGGTAGACGCGGATGAAGTTTTCTGCAAAACCGCAAGATGTGCATGCAAATGGTGCTTTTGGCAGAACGCGCACGTGGATTTCTACCAAACGACGTGCTAAGCATGCCGATGCTGCTCTTTTTAGCACCCGCGCACGGATTTGTGCGAAAACGCGTTTTGGGCATGCACATGCATCTTTTGGTAGACGCGGATGAAGTTTTCTGCAAAACCACAAGATGTGCATGCAAATGGTGCTTTTGACAGAACGCGCACGTGGATTTCTACCAAACGACGTGCTAAGCATGCAGATGCTGCTCTTTTTAGCACCCGCGCACGGATTTGTGCGAAAACGCGTTTTAAGCATGCACATGCATCTTTTGGGAGACGCGGATGAAGTTTTCTGCAAAACCACAAGATGTGCATGCAAATGGTGCTTTTGGCAGAACGCGCACGTGGATTTCTACCAAACGACGTGCTAAGCATGCCGATGCTGCTCTTTTTAGCACCCGCGCACGGATTTGTGCGAAAACGCGTTTTAAGCATGCACATGCATCTTTTGGTAGACGCGGATGAAGTTTTCTGCAAAACCACAATATGTGCATGCAAATGGTGCTTTTGGCAGAACGCGCACGTGGATTTCTACCAAACGACGTGCTAAGCATGCCGATGCTGCTCTTTTTAGCACCCGCGCACGGATTTGTGCGAAAACGCGTTTTAAGCATGCACATGCATCTTTTGGTAGACGCGGATGAAGTTTTCTGCAAAACCACAAGATGTGAATGCAAATGGTGCTTTTGGCAGAACGCGCGCGTGGATTTCTACCAAACGACGTGCTAAGCATGCCGATGCTGCTCTTTTTAGCACCCGCGCACGGATTTGTGCGAAAACGCGTTTTAAGCATGCACATGCATCTTTTGGTAGACGCGGAAGAAGTTTTCTGCAAAACCACAAGATGTGCGTGCAAATGGTGCTTTTGGCAGAACGCGCACGTGGATTTCTACCAAACGACGTGCTAAGCATGCCGATGCTGCTCTTTTTAGCACCCACGCACGAATTTGTGCGAAAACGCGTTTTAAGCATGCACATGCATCTTTTGGTAGACGCGGATGAAGTTTTCTGCAAAACCACAAGATGTGCATGCAAATGGTGCTTTTGGCAGAACGCGCACGTGGATTTCTACCAAACGACGTGCTAAGCATGCCGATGCTGCTCTTTTTAGCACCCGCGCACGCATTTGTGCGAAAACGCGTTTTAAGCATGCACATGCATCTTTTGGTAGACGCGGATGAAGTTTTCTGCAAAACCGCAAGACGTGCATGCAAATGGTGCTTTTGGCAGAACGCGCACGTGGATTTCTACCAAACGACGTGCTAAGCATGCCGATGCTGCTCTTTTTAGCACCCGCGCACGGATTTGTGCGAAAACGCGTTTTGGGCATGCACATGCATCTTTTGGTAGACGCGGATGAAAATTTCTGCAAAACCACAAGATGTTCATGCAAATGGTGCTTTTGACAGAACGCGCACGTGGATTTCTACCAAACGACGTGCTAAGCATGCCGATGCTGCTCTTTTTAGCACCCGCGCACGGATTTGTGCGAAAACGTGTTTTAAGCATGCACATGCATCTTTTGGTAGACGCGGATGAAGTTTTCTGCAAAACCACAAGATGTGCATGCAAATGGTGCTTTTTGCAGAACGCGCACGTGGATTTCTACCAAACGACGTGCTAAGCATGCCGATGCTGCTCTTTTTAGCACCCGCGCACGGATTTGTGCGAAAACGCGTTTTAAGCATGCACATGCATCTTTTGGTAGACGCGGATGAAGTTTTCTGTAAAACCACAAGATGTGCATGCAAATGGTGCTTTTGGCAGAACGCGCACGTGGATTTCTACCAAACGACGTGCTAAGCATGCCGATGCTGCTCTTTTTAGCACCCGCGCACGCATTTGTGCGAAAACGCGTTTTAAGCATGCACATGCATCTTTTGGTAGACGCGGATGAAGTTTTCTGCAAAACCGCAAGATGTGCATGCAAATGGTGCTTTTGGCAGAACGCGCACGTGGATTTCTACCAAACGACGTGCTAAGCATGCCGATGCTGCTCTTTTTAGCACCCGCGCACGGATTTGTGCGAAAACGCGTTTTGGGCATGCACATGCATCTTTTGGTAGACGCGGATGAAGTTTTCTGCAAAACCACAAGATGTGCATGCAAATGGTGCTTTTTGCAGAACGCGCACGTGGATTTCTACCAAACGACGTGCTAAGCATGCCGATGCTGCTCTTTTTAGCACCCGCGCACGGATTTGTGCGAAAACGCGTTTTAAGCATGCACATGCATCTTTTGGTAGACGCGGATGAAGTTTTCTGCAAAACCACAAGATGTGCATGCAAATGGTGCTTTTGGCAGAACGCGCACGTGGATTTCTACCAAACGACGTGCTAAGCATGCCGATGCTGCTCTTTTTAGCACCCGCGCACGGATTTGTGCGAAAACGCGTTTTGGGCATGCACATGCATCTTTTGGTAGACGCGGATGAAGTTTTCTGCAAAACCACAAGATGTGCATGCAAATGGTGCTTTTGACAGAACGCGCACGTGGATTTCTACCAAACGACGTGCTAAGCATGCCGATGCTGCTCTTTTTAGCACCCTCGCATGGATTTGTGCGAAAACGCGTTTTAAGCATGCACATGCATCTTTTGGTAGACGCGGATGAAGTTTTCTGCAAAACCACAAGATGTGCATGCAAATGGTGCTTTTTGCAGAACGCGCACGTGGATTTCTACCAAACGACGTGCTAAGCATGCCGATGCTGCTCTTTTTAGCACCCGCGCACGGATTTGTGCGAAAACGCGTTTTAAGCATGCACATGCATCTTTTGGTAGACGCGGATGAAGTTTTCTGCAAAACCACAAGATGTGCATGCAAATGGTGCTTTTGGCAGAACGCGCACGTGGATTTCTACCAAACGACGTGCTAAGCATGCCGATGCTGCTCTTTTTAGCACCCGCGCACGGATTTGTGCGAAAACGCGTTTTGGGCATGCACATGCATCTTTTGGTAGACGCGGATGAAAATTTCTGCAAAACCACAAGATGTGCATGCAAATGGTGCTTTTGACAGAACGCGCACGTGGATTTCTACCAAACGACGTGCTAAGCATGCCGATGCTGCTCTTTTTAGCACCCGCGCACGGATTTGTGCGAAAACGCGTTTTAAGCATGCACATGCATCTTTTGGTAGACGCGGATGAAGTTTTCTGCAAAACCACAAGATGTGCATGCAAATGGTGCTTTTTGCAGAACGCGCACGTGGATTTCTACCAAACGACGTGCTAAGCATGCCGATGCTGCTCTTTTTAGCACCCGCGCACGGATTTGTGCGAAAACGCGTTTTAAGCATGCACATGCATCTTTTGGTAGACGCGGATGAAGTTTTCTGCAAAACCACAAGATGTGCATGCAAATGGTGCTTTTGGCAGAACGCGCACGTGGATTTCTACCAAACGACGTGCTAAGCATGCCGATGCTGCTCTTTTTAGCACCCGCGCACGGATTTGTGCGAAAACGCGTTTTAAGCATGCACATGCATCTTTTGGTAGACGCGGATGAAGTTTTCTGCAAAACCACAAGAAGTGCATGCAAATGGTGCTTTTTGCAGAACGCGCACGTGGATTTCTACCAAACGACGTGGTAAGCATGCCGATGCTGCTCTTTTTAGCACCCGCGCGCGGATTTGTGCGAAAACGCGTTTTAAGCATGCACATGCATCTTTTGGTAGACGCGGATGAAGTTTTCTGCAAAACCACAAGATGTGCATGCAAATGGTGCTTTTGGCAGAACGCGCACGTGGATTTCTACCAAACGACGTGCTAAGCATGCCGATGCTGCTCTTTTTAGCACCCGCGCACGGATTTGTGCGAAAACGAGTTTTAAGCATGCACATGCATCTTTTGTTAGACGCGGATGAAGTTTTCTGCAAAACCACAAGATGTGCATGCAAATGGTGCTTTTGGCAGAACGCGCACGTGGATTTCTACCAAACGACGTGCTAAGCATGCCGATGCTGCTCTTTTTAGCACCCGCGCACGGATTTGTGCGAAAACGCGTTTTGGGCATGCACATGCATCTTTTGGTAGACGCGGATGAAGTTTTCTGCAAAACCACAAGATGTGCATGCAAATGGTGCTTTTGACAGAACGCGCACGTGGATTTCTACCAAACGACGTGCTAAGCATGCCGATGCTGCTCTTTTTAGCACCCGCGCACGGATTTGTGCGAAAACGCGTTTTAAGCATGCACATGCATCTTTTGGTAGACGCGGATGAAGTTTTCTGCAAAACCACAAGATGTGCATGCAAATGGTGCTTTTGGCAGAACGCGCACGTGGATTTCTACCAAACGACGTGCTAAGCATGCCGATGCTGCTCTTTTTAGCACCCGCGCACGGATTTGTGCGAAAACGCGTTTTAAGCATGCACATGCATCTTTTGGTAGACGCGGATGAAGTTTTCTGCAAAACCACAAGATGTGCATGCAAATGGTGCTTTTGGCAGAACGCGCACGTGGATTTCTACCAAACGACGTGCTAAGCATGCCGATGCTGCTCTTTTTAGCACCCGCGCACGGATTTGTGCGAAAACGCGTTTTGGGCATGCACATGCATATTTTGGTAGACGCGGATGAAGTTTTCTGCAAAACCACAAGATGTGCATGCAAATGGTGCTTTTGACAGAACGCGCACGTGGATTTCTACCAAACGACGTGCTAAGCATGCCGATGCTGCTCTTTTTAGCACCCGCGCACGGATTTGTGCGAAAACGCGTTTTAAGCATGCACATGCATCTTTTGGTAGACGCGGATGAAGTTTTCTGCAAAACCACAAGATGTGCATGCAAATGGTGCTTTTGGCAGAACGCGCACGTGGATTTCTACCAAACGACGTGCTAAGCATGCCGATGCTGCTCTTTTTAGCACCCGCGCACGGATTTGTGCGAAAACGCGTTTTAAGCATGCACATGCATCTTTTGGTAGACGCGGATGAAGTTTTCTGTAAAACCACAAGATGTGCATGCAAATGGTGCTTTTGGCAGAACGCGCACGTGGATTTCTACCAAACGACGTGCTAAGCATGCCGATGCTGCTCTTTTTAGCACCCGCGCACGCATTTGTGCGAAAACGCGTTTTAAGCATGCACATGCATCTTTTGGTAGACGCGGATGAAGTTTTCTGCAAAACCGCAAGATGTGCATGCAAATGGTGCTTTTGGCAGAACGCGCACGTGGATTTCTACCAAACGACGTGCTAAGCATGCCGATGCTGCTCTTTTTAGCACCCGCGCACGGATTTGTGCGAAAACGCGTTTTGGGCATGCACATGCATCTTTTGGTAGACGCGGATGAAGTTTTCTGCAAAACCACAAGATGTGCATGCAAATGGTGCTTTTGACAGAACGCGCACGTGGATTTCTACCAAACGACGTGCTAAGCATGCCGATGCTGCTCTTTTTAGCACCCGCGCACGATTTGTGCGAAAACGCGTTTTAAGCATGCACATGCATCTTTTGGTAGACGCGGATGAAGTTTTCTGCAAAACCACAAGATGTGCATGCAAATGGTGCTTTTTGCAGAACGCGCACGTGGATTTCTACCAAACGACGTGCTAAGCATGCCGATGCTGCTCTTTTTAGCACCCGCGCACGGATTTGTGCGAAAACGCGTTTTAAGCATGCACATGCATCTTTTGGTAGACGCGGATGAAGTTTTCTGCAAAACCACAAGATGTGCATGCAAATGGTGCTTTTGGCAGAACGCGCACGTGGATTTCTACCAAACGACGTGCTAAGCATGCCGATGCTGCTCTTTTTAGCACCCGCGCACGGATTTGTGCGAAAACGCGTTTTGGGCATGCACAAGCATCTTTTGGTAGACGCGGATGAAAATTTCTGCAAAACCACAAGATGTGCATGCAAATGGTGCTTTTGACAGAAACGCGCACGTGGATTTCTACCAAACGACGTGCTAAGCATGCCGATGCTGCTCTTTTTAGCACCCGCGCACGGATTTGTGCGAAAACGCGTTTTAAGCATGCACATGCATCTTTTGGTAGACGCGGATGAAGTTTTCTGCAAAACCACAAGATGTGCATGCAAATGGTGCTTTTTGCAGAACGCGCACGTGGATTTCTACCAAACGACGTGCTAAGCATGCCGATGCTGCTCTTTTTAGCACCCGCGCACGGATTTGTGCGAAAACGCGTTTTAAGCATGCACATGCATCTTTTGGTAGACGCGGATGAAGTTTTCTGCAAAACCACAAGATGTGCATGCAAATGGTGCTTTTGGCAGAACGCGCACGTGGATTTCTACCAAACGACGTGCTAAGCATGCCGATGCTGCTCTTTTAGCACCCGCGCACGGATTTGTGCGAAAACGCGTTTTAAGCATGCACATGCATCTTTTGGTAGACGCGGATGAAGTTTTCTGCAAAACCACAAGATGTGCATGCAAATGGTGCTTTTTGCAGAACGCGCACGTGGATTTCTACCAAACGACGTGGTAAGCATGCCGATGCTGCTCTTTTTAGCACCCGCGCGCGGATTTGTGCGAAAACGCGTTTAAGCATGCACATGCATCTTTTGGTAGACGCGGATGAAGTTTTCTGCAAAACCACAAGATGTGCATGCAAATGGTGCTTTTGGCAGAACGCGCACGTGGATTTCTACCAAACGACGTGCTAAGCATGCCGATGCTGCTCTTTTTAGCACCCGCGCACGGATTTGTGCGAAAACGAGTTTTAAGCATGCACATGCATCTTTTGTTAGACGCGGATGAAGTTTTCTGCAAAACCACAAGATGTGCATGCAAATGGTGCTTTTGGCAGAACGCGCACGTGGATTTCTACCAAACGACGTGCTAAGCATGCCGATGCTGCTCTTTTTAGCACCCGCGCACGGATTTGTGCGAAAACGCGTTTTTGGGCATGCACATGCATCTTTTGGTAGACGCGGATGAAGTTTTCTGCAAAACCACAAGATGTGCATGCAAATGGTGCTTTTGACAGAACGCGCACGTGGATTTCTACCAAACGACGTGCTAAGCATGCCGATGCTGCTCTTTTTAGCACCCGCGCACGGATTTGTGCGAAAACGCGTTTTAAGCATGCACATGCAATCTTTGGTAGACGCGGATGAAGTTTTCTGCAAAACCACAAGATGTGCATGCAAATGGTGCTTTTGGCAGAACGCGCACGTGGATTTCTACCAAACGACGTGCTAAGCATGCCGATGCTGCTCTTTTAGCACCCGCGCACGGATTTGTGCGAAAACGCGTTTTGGGCATGCACATGCATCTTTTGGTAGACGCGGATGAAGTTTTCTGCAAAACCACAAGATGTGCATGCAAATGGTACTTTTGACAGAACGCGCACGTGGATTTCTACCAAACGACGTGCTAAGCATGCCGATGCTGCTCTTTTTAGCACCCGCGCCCGGATTTGTGCGAAAACGCGTTTTAAGCATGCACATGCATCTTTTGGTAGACGCGGATGAAGTTTTCTGCAAAACCACAAGATGTGCATGCAAATGGTGCTTTTGGCAGAACGCGCACGTGGATTTCTACCAAACGACGTGCTAAGCATGCCGATGCTGCTCTTTTTAGCACCCGCGCACGGATTTGTGCGAAAACGCGTTTTAAGCATGCACATGCATCTTTTGGTAGACGCGGATGAAGTTTTCTGCAAAACCACAAGATGTGCATGCAAATGGTGCTTTTGGCAGAACGCGCACGTGGATTTCTACCAAACGACGTGCTAAGCATGCCGATGCTGCTCTTTTTAGCACCCGCGCACGGATTTGTGCGAAAACGCGTTTTGGGCATGCACATGCATATTTTGGTAGACGCGGATGAAGTTTTCTGCAAAACCACAAGATGTGCATGCAAATGGTGCTTTTGAGAGAACGCGCACGTGGATTTCTACCAAACGACGTGCTAAGCATGCCGATGCTGCTCTTTTTAGCACCCGCGCACGGATTTGTGCGAAAACGCGTTTTAAGCATGCACATGCATCTTTTGGTAGACGCGGATGAAGTTTTCTGCAAAACCACAAGATGTGCATGCAAATGGTGCTTTTGGCAGAACGCGCACGTGGATTTCTACCAAACGACGTGCTAAGCATGCCGATGCTGCTCTTTTTAGCACCCGCGCACGGATTTGTGCGAAAATGCGTTTTAAGCATGCACATGCATCTTTTGGTAGACGCGGATGAAGTTTTCTGTAAAACCACAAGATGTGCATGCAAATGGTGCTTTTGGCAGAACGCGCACGTGGATTTCTACCAAACGACGTGCTAAGCATGCCGATGCTGCTCTTTTTAGCACCCGCGCACGCATTTGTGCGAAAACGCGTTTTAAGCATGCACATGCATCTTTTGGTAGACGCGGATGAAGTTTTCTGCAAAACCGCAAGATGTGCATGCAAATGGTGCTTTTGGCAGAACGCGCACGTGGATTTCTACCAAACGACGTGCTAAGCATGCCGATGCTGCTCTTTTTAGCACCCGCGCACGGATTTGTGCGAAAACGCGTTTTGGGCATGCACATGCATCTTTTGGTAGACGCGGATGAAGTTTTCTGCAAAACCACAAGATGTGCATGCAAATGGGTGCTTTTGACAGAACGCGCACGTGGATTTCTACCAAACGACGTGCTAAGCATGCCGATGCTGCTCTTTTTAGCACCCGCGCACGGATTTGTGCGAAAACGCGTTTTAAGCATGCACATGCATCTTTTGGTAGACGCGGATGAAGTTTTCTGCAAAACCACAAGATGTGCATGCAAATGGTGCTTTTTGCAGAACGCGCACGTGGATTTCTACCAAACGACGTGCTAAGCATGCCGATGCTGCTCTTTTTAGCACCCGCGCACGGATTTGTGCGAAAACGCGTTTTAAGCATGCACATGCATCTTTTGGTAGACGCGGATGAAGTTTTCTGCAAAACCACAAGATGTGCATGCAAATGGTGCTTTTGGCAGAACGCGCACGTGGATTTCTACCAAACGACGTGCTAAGCATGCCGATGCTGCTCTTTTTAGCACCCGCGCACGGATTTGTGCGAAAACGCGTTTTGGGCATGCACATGCATCTTTTGGTAGACGCGGATGAAAATTTCTGCAAAACCACAAGATGTGCATGCAAATGGTGCTTTTGACAGAACGCGCACGTGGATTTCTACCAAACGACGTGCTAAGCATGCCGATGCTGCTCTTTTTAGCACCCGCGCACGGATTTGTGCGAAAACGCGTTTTAAGCATGCACATGCATCTTTTGGTAGACGCGGATGAAGTTTTCTGCAAAACCACAAGATGTGCATGCAAATGGTGCTTTTTGCAGAACGCGCACGTGGATTTCTACCAAACGACGTGCTAAGCATGCCGATGCTGCTCTTTTTAGCACCCGCGCACGGATTTGTGCGAAAACGCGTTTTAAGCATGCACATGCATCTTTTGGTAGACGCGGATGAAGTTTTCTGCAAAACCACAAGATGTGCATGCAAATGGTGCTTTTGGCAGAACGCGCACGTGGATTTCTACCAAACGACGTGCTAAGCATGCCGATGCTGCTCTTTTTAGCACCCGCGCACGGATTTGTGCGAAAACGCGTTTTAAGCATGCACATGCATCTTTTGGTAGACGCGGATGAAGTTTTCTGCAAAACCACAAGATGTGCATGCAAATGGTGCTTTTTGCAGAACGCGCACGTGGATTTCTACCAAACGACGTGGTAAGCATGCCGATGCTGCTCTTTTTAGCACCCGCGCGCGGATTTGTGCGAAAACGCGTTTTAAGCATGCACATGCATCTTTTGGTAGACGCGGATGAAGTTTTCTGCAAAACCACAAGATGTGCATGCAAATGGTGCTTTTGGCAGAACGCGCACGTGGATTTCTACCAAACGACGTGCTAAGCATGCCGATGCTGCTCTTTTTAGCACCCGCGCACGGATTTGTGCGAAAACGAGTTTTAAGCATGCACATGCATCTTTTGTTAGACGCGGATGAAGTTTTCTGCAAAACCACAAGATGTGCATGCAAATGGTGCTTTTGGCAGAACGCGCACGTGGATTTCTACCAAACGACGTGCTAAGCATGCCGATGCTGCTCTTTTTAGCACCCGCGCACGGATTTGTGCGAAAACGCGTTTTGGGCATGCACATGCATCTTTTGGTAGACGCGGATGAAGTTTTCTGCAAAACCACAAGATGTGCATGCAAATGGTGCTTTTGACAGAACGCGCTCGTGGATTTCTACCAAACGACGTGCTAAGCATGCCGATGCTGCTCTTTTTAGCACCCGCGCACGGATTTGTGCGAAAACGCGTTTTAAGCATGCACATGCATCTTTTGGTAGACGCGGATGAAGTTTTCTGCAAAACCACAAGATGTGCATGCAAATGGTGCTTTTGGCAGAACGCGCACGTGGATTTCTACCAAACGACGTGGTAAGCATGCCGATGCTGCCCTTTTTAGCACCCGCGCGCGGATTTGTGCGAAAACGCGTTTTAAGCATGCACATGCATCTTTTGGTAGACGCGGATGAAGTTTTCTGCAAAACCACAAGATGTGCATGCAAATGGTGCTTTTGGCAGAACGCGCACGTGGATTTCTACCAAACGACGTGCTAAGCATGCCGATGCTGCTCTTTTTAGCACCCGCGCACGGATTTGTGCGAAAACGAGTTTTAAGCATGCACATGCATCTTTTGTTAGACGCGGATGAAGTTTTCTGCAAAACCACAAGATGTGCATGCAAATGGTGCTTTTGGCAGAACGCGCACGTGGATTTCTACCAAACGACGTGCTAAGCATGCCGATGCTGCTCTTTTTAGCACCCGCGCACGGATTTGTGCGAAAACGCGTTTTGGGCATGCACATGCATCTTTTGGTAGACGCGGATGAAGTTTTCTGCAAAACCACAAGATGTGCATGCAAATGGTGCTTTTGACAGAACGCGCACGTGGATTTCTACCAAACGACGTGCTAAGCATGCCGATGCTGCTCTTTTTAGCACCCGCGCACGGATTTGTGCGAAAACGCGTTTTAAGCATGCACATGCATCTTTTGGTAGACGCGGATGAAGTTTTCTGCAAAACCACAAGATGTGCATGCAAATGGTGCTTTTGGCAGAACGCGCACGTGGATTTCTACCAAACGACGTGCTAAGCATGCCGATGCTGCTCTTTTTAGCACCCGCGCACGGATTTGTGCGAAAACGCGTTTTGGGCATGCACATGCATATTTTGGTAGACGCGGATGAAGTTTTCTGCAAAACCACAAGATGTGCATGCAAATGGTGCTTTTGGCAGAACGCGCACGTGGATTTCTACCAAACGACGTGCTAAGCATGCCGATGCTGCTCTTTTTAGCACCCGCGCACGGATTTGTGCGAAAATGCGTTTTAAGCATGCACATGCATCTTTTGGTAGACGCGGATGAAGTTTTCTGTAAAACCACAAGATGTGCATGCAAATGGTGCTTTTGGCAGAACGCGCACGTGGATTTCTACCAAACGACGTGCTAAGCATGCCGATGCTGCTCTTTTTAGCACCCGCGCACGCATTTGTGCGAAAACGCGTTTTAAGCATGCACATGCATCTTTTGGTAGACGCGGATGAAGTTTTCTGCAAAACCGCAAGATGTGCATGCAAATGGTGCTTTTGGCAGAACGCGCACGTGGATTTCTACCAAACGACGTGCTAAGCATGCCGATGCTGCTCTTTTTAGCACCCGCGCACGGATTTGTGCGAAAACGCGTTTTGGGCATGCACATGCATCTTTTGGTAGACGCGGATGAAGTTTTCTGCAAAACCACAAGATGTGCATGCAAATGGGTGCTTTTGACAGAACGCGCACGTGGATTTCTACCAAACGACGTGCTAAGCATGCCGATGCTGCTCTTTTTAGCACCCGCGCACGGATTTGTGCGAAAACGCGTTTTAAGCATGCACATGCATCTTTTGGTAGACGCGGATGAAGTTTTCTGCAAAACCACAAGATGTGCATGCAAATGGTGCTTTTTGCAGAACGCGCACGTGGATTTCTACCAAACGACGTGCTAAGCATGCCGATGCTGCTCTTTTTAGCACCCGCGCACGGATTTGTGCGAAAACGCGTTTTAAGCATGCACATGCATCTTTTGGTAGACGCGGATGAAGTTTTCTGCAAAACCACAAGATGTGCATGCAAATGGTGCTTTTGGCAGAACGCGCACGTGGATTTCTACCAAACGACGTGCTAAGCATGCCGATGCTGCTCTTTTTAGCACCCGCGCACGGATTTGTGCGAAAACGCGTTTTGGGCATGCACATGCATCTTTTGGTAGACGCGGATGAAAATTTCTGCAAAACCACAAGATGTGCATGCAAATGGTGCTTTTGACAGAACGCGCACGTGGATTTCTACCAAACGACGTGCTAAGCATGCCGATGCTGCTCTTTTTAGCACCCGCGCACGGATTTGTGCGAAAACGCGTTTTAAGCATGCACATGCATCTTTTGGTAGACGCGGATGAAGTTTTCTGCAAAACCACAAGATGTGCATGCAAATGGTGCTTTTTGCAGAACGCGCACGTGGATTTCTACCAAACGACGTGCTAAGCATGCCGATGCTGCTCTTTTTAGCACCCGCGCACGGATTTGTGCGAAAACGCGTTTTAAGCATGCACATGCATCTTTTGGTAGACGCGGATGAAGTTTTCTGCAAAACCACAAGATGTGCATGCAAATGGTGCTTTTGGCAGAACGCGCACGTGGATTTCTACCAAACGACGTGCTAAGCATGCCGATGCTGCTCTTTTTAGCACCCGCGCACGGATTTGTGCGAAAACGCGTTTTAAGCATGCACATGCATCTTTTGGTAGACGCGGATGAAGTTTTCTGCAAAACCACAAGATGTGCATGCAAATGGTGCTTTTTGCAGAACGCGCACGTGGATTTCTACCAAACGACGTGGTAAGCATGCCGATGCTGCTCTTTTTAGCACCCGCGCGCCGGATTTGTGCGAAAACGCGTTTTAAGCATGCACATGCATCTTTTGGTAGACGCGGATGAAGTTTTCTGCAAAACCACAAGATGTGCATGCAAATGGTGCTTTTGGCAGAACGCGCACGTGGATTTCTACCAAACGACGTGCTAAGCATGCCGATGCTGCTCTTTTTAGCACCCGCGCACGGATTTGTGCGAAAACGAGTTTTAAGCATGCACATGCATCTTTTGTTAGACGCGGATGAAGTTTTCTGCAAAACCACAAGATGTGCATGCAAATGGTGCTTTTGGCAGAACGCGCACGTGGATTTCTACCAAACGACGTGCTAAGCATGCCGATGCTGCTCTTTTTAGCACCCGCGCACGGATTTGTGCGAAAACGCGTTTTGGGCATGCACATGCATCTTTTGGTAGACGCGGATGAAGTTTTCTGCAAAACCACAAGATGTGCATGCAAATGGTGCTTTTGACAGAACGCGCTCGTGGATTTCTACCAAACGACGTGCTAAGCATGCCGATGCTGCTCTTTTTAGCACCCGCGCACGGATTTGTGCGAAAACGCGTTTTAAGCATGCACATGCATCTTTTGGTAGACGCGGATGAAGTTTTCTGCAAAACCACAAGATGTGCATGCAAATGGTGCTTTTGGCAGAACGCGCACGTGGATTTCTACCAAACGACGTGGTAAGCATGCCGATGCTGCCCTTTTTAGCACCCGCGCGCGGATTTGTGCGAAAACGCGTTTTAAGCATGCACATGCATCTTTTGGTAGACGCGGATGAAGTTTTCTGCAAAACCACAAGATGTGCATGCAAATGGTGCTTTTGGCAGAACGCGCACGTGGATTTCTACCAAACGACGTGCTAAGCATGCCGATGCTGCTCTTTTTAGCACCCGCGCACGGATTTGTGCGAAAACGAGTTTTAAGCATGCACATGCATCTTTTGTTAGACGCGGATGAAGTTTTCTGCAAAACCACAAGATGTGCATGCAAATGGTGCTTTTGGCAGAACGCGCACGTGGATTTCTACCAAACGACGTGCTAAGCATGCCGATGCTGCTCTTTTTAGCACCCGCGCACGGATTTGTGCGAAAACGCGTTTTGGGCATGCACATGCATCTTTTGGTAGACGCGGATGAAGTTTTCTGCAAAACCACAAGATGTGCATGCAAATGGTGCTTTTGACAGAACGCGCACGTGGATTTCTACCAAACGACGTGCTAAGCATGCCGATGCTGCTCTTTTTAGCACCCGCGCACGGATTTGTGCGAAAACGCGTTTTAAGCATGCACATGCATCTTTTGGTAGACGCGGATGAAGTTTTCTGCAAAACCACAAGATGTGCATGCAAATGGTGCTTTTGGCAGAACGCGCACGTGGATTTCTACCAAACGACGTGCTAAGCATGCCGATGCTGCTCTTTTTAGCACCCGCGCACGGATTTGTGCGAAAACGCGTTTTGGGCATGCACATGCATATTTTGGTAGACGCGGATGAAGTTTTCTGCAAAACCACAAGATGTGCATGCAAATGGTGCTTTTGACAGAACGCGCACGTGGATTTCTACCAAACGACGTGCTAAGCATGCCGATGCTGCTCTTTTTAGCACCCGCGCACGGATTTGTGCGAAAACGCGTTTTAAGCATGCACATGCATCTTTTGGTAGACGCGGATGAAGTTTTCTGCAAAACCACAAGATGTGCATGCAAATGGTGCTTTTGGCAGAACGCGCACGTGGATTTCTACCAAACGACGTGCTAAGCATGCCGATGCTGCTCTTTTTAGCACCCGCGCACGGATTTGTGCGAAAATGCGTTTTAAGCATGCACATGCATCTTTTGGTAGACGCGGATGAAGTTTTCTGCAAAACCACAAGATGTGCATGCAAATGGTGCTTTTTGCAGAACGCGCACGTGGATTTCTACCAAACGCACATGCACATGGCAGAACGCGCACGGGGATTTCTACCAAACGACGTGCTAAGCATGCCGATGCTGCTCTTTTTAGCACCCGCGCACGGATTTGTGCGAAAACGCGTTTTAAGCATGCACATGCATCTTTTGGTAGACGCGGATGAAGTTTTCTGCAAAACCACAAGATGTGCATGCAAATGGTGCTTTTGGCAGAACGCGCACGTGGATTTCTAGCGAACGACGTGCTATATGCCGATGCTGCTCTTTTTAGCACCCGCGCACGGATTTGTGCGAAAACGCGTTTTAAGCATGCACATGCATCTTTTGGTAGACGCGGATGAAGTTTTCTGCAAAACCACAAGATGTGCATGCAAATGGTGCTTTTGGCAGAACGCGCACGTGGATTTCTACCAAACGACGTGCTAAGCATGCCGATGCTGCTCTTTTTAGCACCCGCGCACGCATTTGTGCGAAAACGCGTTTTAAGCATGCACATGCATCTTTTGGTAGACGCGGATGAAGTTTTCTGCAAAACCACAAGATGTGCATGCAAATGGTGCTTTTGGCAGAACGCGCACGTGGATTTCTACCAAACGACGTGCTAAGCATGCCGATGCTGCTCTTTTTAGCACCCGCGCACGCATTTGTGCGAAAACGCGTTTTAAGCATGCATATGCATCTTTTGGTAGACGCGGATGAAGTTTTCTGCAAAACCACAAGATGTGCATGCAAATGGTGCTTTTTGCAGAACGCGCACGTGGATTTCTACCAAACGACGTGCTAAGCATGCCGATGCTACTTTTTTTAGCACCCGCACACGCATTTGTGCGAAAACGCGTTTTAAGCATGCACATGCATCTTTTGGTAGACGCGGATGAAGTTTTCTGCAAAACCACAAGTTGTGCATGCAAATGGTGCTTTTGGCAGAACGCGCACGTGGATTTCTACCAAACGACGTGCTAAGCATGCCGATGCTGCTCTTTTTAGCACCCGCGCACGCATTTGTGCGAAAACGCGTTTTAAGCATGCACATGCATCTTTTGGTAGACGCGGATGAAGTTTTCTGCAAAACCACAAGATGTGCATGCAAAAGGTGCTTTTTGCAGAACGCGCACGTGGATTTCTACCAAACGACGTGCTAAGCATGCCGATGCTGCTCTTTTTAGCACCCGCGCACGGATTTGTGCGAAAACGCGTTTTAAGCATGCACATGCATCTTTTGGTAGACGCGGATGAAGTTTTCTGCAAAACCACAAGATGTGCATGCAAATGGTGCTTTTGGCAGAACGCGCATGTGGATTTCTACCAAACGACGTGCTAAGCATGCCGATGCTGCTCTTTTTAGCAC
This sequence comes from Dermacentor andersoni, assembly GCF_023375885.2. NCBI lineage: Eukaryota > Metazoa > Arthropoda > Arachnida > Ixodida > Ixodidae > Dermacentor > Dermacentor andersoni. Next base: position 26,376 of record NW_027314966.1, read on the forward strand.
CCGCGCACGCATTTGTGCGAAAACGCGTTTTAAGCATGCACATGCATCTTTTGGTAGACGCGGATGAAGTTTTCTGCAAAACCACAAGATGTGCATGCAAATGGTGCTTTTGGCAGAACGCGCACGTGGATTTCTACGAAACGACGTGCTAAGCATGCCGATGCTGCTCTTTTTAGCACCCGCGCACGCATTTGTGCGAAAACGCGTTTTAAGCATGCACATGCATCTTTTGGTAGACGCGGATGAAGTTTTCTGCAAAACCACAAGATGTGCATGCAAATGGTGCTTTTTGCAGAACGCGCACGTGGATTTCTACCAAACGACGTGCTAAGCATGCCGATGCTGCTCTTTTTAGCACCCGCGCACGGATTTGTGCGAAAACGCGTTTTAAGCATGCACATGCATCTTTTGGTAGACGCGGATGAAGTTTTCTGCAAAACCACAAGATGTGCATGCAAATGGTGCTTTTGGCAGAACGCGCACGTGGATTTCTACCAAACGACGTGCTAAGCATGCCGATGCTGCTTTTTTTAGCACCCGCACACGCATTTGTGCGAAAACGCGTTTTAAGCATGCACATGCATCTTTTGGTAGACGCGGATGAAGTTTTCTGCAAAACCACAAGTTGTGCATGCAAATGGTGCTTTTGGCAGAACGCGCACGTGGATTTCTACCAAACGACGTGATAAGCATGCCGATGCTGCTCTTTTTAGCACCCGCGCACGCATTTGTGCGAAAACGCGTTTTAAGCATGCACATGCATCTTTTGGTAGACGCGGATGAAGTTTTCTGCAAAACCATAAGATGTGCATGCAAATGGTGCTTTTGGCAGAACGCGCACGTGGATTTCTACCAAACGACGTGCTAAGCATGCCGATGCTGCTCTTTTTAGCACCCGCGCACGGATTTGTGCGAAAACGCGTTTTAAGCATGCACATGCATCTTTTGGTAGACGCGGATGAAGTTTTCTGCAAAACCACAAGATGTGCATGCAAATGGTGCTTTTGGCAGAACGCGCACGTGGATTTCTACCAAACGACGTGCTAAGCATGCCGATGATGCTCTTTTTAGCACCCGCGCACGGATTTGTGCGAAAACGCGTTTTAAGCATGCACATGCATCTTTTGGTAGACGCGGATGAAGTTTTCTGCAAAACCACAAGTTGTGCATGCAAATGGTGCTTTTGGCAGAACGCGCACGTGGATTTCTACCAAACGACGTGGTAAGCATGCCGATGCTGCTCTTTTTAGCACCCGCGCACGGATTTGTGCGAAAACGCGTTTTAAGCATGCACATGCATCTTTTGGTAGACGCGGATGAAGTTTTCTGCAAAACCACAAGATGTGCATGCAAATGGTGCTTTTGGCAGAACGCGCACGGGGATTTCTACCAAACGACGTGCTAAGCATGCCGATGCTGCTCTTTTTAGCACCCGCGCACGGATTTGTGCGAAAACGCGTTTTAAGCATGCACATGCATCTTTTGGTAGACGCGGATGAAGTTTTCTGCAAAACCACAAGATGTGCATGCAAATGGTGCTTTTGGCAGAACACGCACGTGGATTTCTAGCAAACGACGTGCTAAGCATGCCGATGCTGCTCTTTTTAGCACCCGCGCACGGATTTGTGCGAAAACGCGTTTTAAGCATGCACATGCATCTTTTGGTAGACGCGGATGAAGTTTTCACACACGCGAGACAGATTGTGCATGCAAATGGTGCTTTTGGCAGAACGCGCTCGTGGATTTCTACCAAACGACGTGCTAAGCATGCCGATGCTGCTCTTTTTAGCACCCGCGCACGGATTTGTGCGAAAACGCGTTTTAAGCATGCACATGCATCTTTGGTAGACGCGGATGAAGTTTTCTGCAAAACCACAAGATGTGCATGCAAATGGTGCTTTTGGCAGAACGCGCACGTGGATTTCTACCAAACGACGTGCTAAGCATGCCGATGCTGCTCTTTTTAGCACCCGCGCACGGATTTGTGCGAAAACGCGTTTAAGCATGCACATGCATCTTTTGGTAGACGCGGATAAAGTTTTCTGCAAAACCACAAGATGTGCATGCAAATGGTGCTTTTGGCAGAACGCGCACGGGGATTTCTACCAAACGACGTGCTAAGCATGCCGATGCTGCTCTTTTTAGCACCCGCGCACGGATTTGTGCGAAAACGCGTTTTAAGCATGCACATGCATCTTTTGGTAGACGCGGATGAAGTTTTCTGCAAAACCACAAGATGTGCATGCAAATGGTGCTTTTGGCAGAACGCGCACGTGGATTTCTAGCAAACGACGTGCTAAGCATGCCGATGCTGCTCTTTTTAGCACCCGCGCACGGATTTGTGCGAAAACGCGTTTTAAGCATGCACATGCATCTTTTGGTAGACGCGGATGAAGTTTTCTGCAAAACCACAAGATGTGCATCCAAATGGTGCTTTTGGCATGACGCGCACGTGGATTTCTACCAAACGACGTGCTAAGCATGCCGATGCTGCTCTTTTAGCACCCGCGCACGCATTTGTGCGAAAACGCGTTTTAAGCATGCATATGCATCTTTTGGTAGACGCGGATGAAGTTTTCTGCAAAACCACAAGATGTGCATGCAAATGGTGCTTTTGGCAGAACGCGCACGTGGATTTCTACCAAACGACGTGCTAAGCATGCCGATGCTGCTCTTTTTAGCACCCGCGCACGGATTTGTGCGAAAACGCGTTTTAAGCATGCACATGCATCTTTTGGTAGACGCGATGAAGTTTTCTGCAAAACCACAAGATGTGCATGCAAATGGTGCTTTTGGCAGAACGCGCACGTGGATTTCTACCAAACGACGTGCTAAGCATGCCGATGCTGCTCTTTTTAGCACCCGCGCACGGATTTGTGCGAAAACGCGTTTTAAGCATGCACATGCATCTTTGGTAGACGCGGATGAAGTTTTCTGCAAAACCACAAGATGTGCATGCAAATGGTGCTTTTGGCAGAACGCGCACGGGGATTTCTACCAAACGACGTGCTAAGCATGCCGATGCTGCTCTTTTTAGCACCCGCGCACGGATTTGTGCGAAAACGCGTTTTAAGCATGCACATGCATCTTTTGGTAGACGCGGATGAAGTTTTCTGCAAAACCACAAGATGTGCATGCAAATGGTGCTTTTGGCAGAACGCGCACGTGGATTTCTAGCAAACGACGTGCTAAGCATGCCGATGCTGCTCTTTTTAGCACCCGCGCACGGATTTGTGCGAAAACGCGTTTTAAGCATGCACATGCATCTTTTGGTAGACGCGGATGAAGTTTTCTGCAAAACCACAAGATGTGCATCCAAATGGTGCTTTTGGCATAACGCGCACGTGGATTTCTACCAAACGACGGGCTAAGCATGCCGATGCTGCTCTTTTTAGCACCCGCGCACGCATTTGTGCGAAAACGCGTTTAAGCATGCACATGCATCTTTTGGTAGACGCGGATGAAGTTTTCTGCAAAACCACAAGATGTGCATGCAAATGGTGCTTTTGGCAGAACGCGCACGTGGATTTCTACCAAACGACGTGCTAAGCATGCCGATGCTGCTCTTTTTAGCACCCGCGCACGCATTTGTGCGAAAACGCGTTTTAAGCATGCACATGCATCTTTTGGTAGACGCGGATGAAGTTTTCTGCAAAACCACAAGATGGCATGCAAATGGTGCTTTTTGCAGAACGCGTACGTGGATTTCTACCAAACGACGTGCTAAGCATGCCGATGCTGCTCTTTTTAGCACCCGCGCACGCATTTGTGCGAAAACGCGTTTTAAGCATGCACATGCATCTTTTGGTAGACGCGGATGAAGTTTTCTGCAAAACCACAAGATGTGCATGCAAATGGTGCTTTTTGCAGAACGCGCACGTGGATTTCTACCAAACGACGTGCTAAGCATGCCGATGCTACTCTTTTTAGCACCCGCGCACGCATTTGTGCGAAACGCGTTTTAAGCATGCAGATGCATCTTTTGGTAGACGCGGATGAAGTTTTCTGCAAAACCACAAGATGTGCATCCAAATGGTGCTTTCGGCATAACGCGCACGTGGATTTCTACCAAACGACGTGCTAAGCATGCCGATGCTGCTCTTTTTAGCACCCGCGCACGCATTTGTGCGAAAACGCGTTTTAAGCATGCACATGCATCTTTTGGTAGACGCGGATGAAGTTTTCTGCAAAACCACAAGATGTGCATGCAAATGGTGCTTTTGGCAGAACGCGCACGTGGATTTCTACCAAACGACGTGCTAAGCATGCCGATGCTGCTCTTTTTAGCACCCGCGCACGGATTTGTGCGAAAACGCGTTTTAAGCATGCACATGCATCTTTTGGTAGACGCGGATGAAGTTTTCTGCAAAACCACAAGATGTGCATGCAAATGGTGCTTTTGGCAGAACGCGCACGTGGATTTCTACCAAACGACGTGCTAAGCATGCCGATGCTGCTCTTTTTAGCACCCGCGCACGGATTTGTGCGAAAACGCGTTTTAAGCATGCACATGCATCTTTTGGTAGACGCGGATGAAGTTTTCTGCAAAACCACAAGATGTGCATGCAAATGGTGCTTTTGGCAGAACGCGCACGGGGATTTCTACCAAACGACGTGCTAAGCATGCCGATGCTGCTCTTTTTAGCACCCGCGCACGGATTTGTGCGAAAACGCGTTTTAGCATGCCATGCATCTTTTGGTAGACGCGGATGAAGTTTTCTGCAAAACCACAAGATGTGCATGCAAATGGTGCTTTTGGCAGAACGCGCACGTGGATTTCTAGCAAACGACGTGCTAAGCATGCCGATGCTGCTCTTTTTAGCACCCGCGCACGGATTTGTGCGAAAACGCGTTTTAAGCATGCACATGCATCTTTTGGTAGACGCGGATGAAGTTTTCTGCAAAACCACAAGATGTGCATCCAAATGGTGCTTTTGGCATAACGCGCACGTGGATTTCTACCAAACGACGTGCTAAGCATGCCGATGCTGCTCTTTTTTAGCACCCGCGCACGCATTTGTGCGAAAACGCGTTTTAAGCATGCACATGCATCTTTTGGTAGACGCGGATGAAGTTTTCTGCAAAACCACAAGATGTGCATGCAAATGGTGCTTTTGGCAGAACGCGCACGTGGATTTCTACCAAACGACGTGCTAAGCATGCCGATGCTGCTCTTTTTAGCACCCGCGCACGCATTTGTGCGAAAACGCGTTTTAAGCATGCACATGCATCTTTTGGTAGACGCGGATGAAGTTTTCTGCAAAACCACAAGATGTGCATGCAAATGGTGCTTTTTGCAGAACGCGTACGTGGATTTCTACCAAACGACGTGCTAAGCATGCCGATGCTGCTCTTTTTAGCACCCGCGCACGCATTTGTGCGAAAACGCGTTTTAAGCATGCACATGCATCTTTTGGTAGACGCGGATGAAGTTTTCTGCAAAACCACAAGATGTGCATGCAAAAATGGTGCTTTTTGCAGAACGCGCACGTGGATTTCTACCAAACGACGTGCTAAGCATGCCGATGCTGCTCTTTTTAGCACCCGCGCACGGATTTGTGCGAAAACGCGTTTTAAGCATGCACATGCATCTTTTGGTAGACGCGATGAAGTTTTCTGCAAAACCACAAGATGTGCATGCAAATGGTGCTTTTGGCAGAACGCGCACGTGGATTTCTACCAAACGACGTGCTAAGCATGCCGATGCTGCTCTTTTTAGCACCCGCGCACACATTTGTGCGAAAACGCGTTTTAAGCATGCACATGCATCTTTTGGTAGACGCGGAAGAAGTTTTCTGCAAAACCACAAGATGTGCATGCAAATGGTGCTTTTTGCAGAACGCGCTCGTGGATTTCTACCAAACGACGTGCTAAGCATGCCGATGCTGCTCTCTTTAGCACCCGCGCACGCATTTGTGCGAAAACGCGTTTTAAGCATGCACATGCATCTTTTGGTAGACGCGGATGATGTTTTCTGCAAAACCACAAGATGTGCATGCAAATGGTGCTTTTTGCAGAACGCGCACGTGGATTTCTCCCAAACGACGTGCTAAGCATGCCGATGCTGCTCTTTTTAGCACCCGCGCACGCATTTGTGCGAAAACGCGTTTTAAGCATGCACATGCATCTTTTGGTAGACGCGGATGAAGTTTTCTGCAAAACCACAAGATGTGCATGCAAATGGTGCTTTTGGCAGAACGCGCACGTGGATTTCTACCAAACGACGTGCTAAGCATGCCGATGCTGCTCTTTTTAGCACCCGCGCACGCATTTGTGCGAAAACGCGTTTTAAGCATGCACATGCATCTTTTGGTAGACGCGGAAGAAGTTTTCTGCAAAACCACAAGATGTGCATGCAAATGGTGCTTTTTGCAGAACGCGCTCGTGGATTTCTACCAAACGACGTGCTAAGCATGCCGATGCTGCTCTCTTTAGCACCCGCGCACGCATTTCTGCGAAAACGCGTTTTAAGCATGCACATGCATCTTTTGGTAGACGCGGATGATGTTTTCTGCAAAACCACAAGATGTGCATGCAAATGGTGCTTTTTGCAGAACGCGCACGTGGATTTCTCCCAAACGACGTGCTAAGCATGCCGATGCTGCTCTTTTTAGCACCCGCGCACGCATTTGTGCGAAAACGCGTTTTAAGCATGCACATGCATCTTTTGGTAGACGCGGATGAAGTTTTCTGCAAAACCACAAGATGTGCATGCAAATGGTGCTTTTTGCAGAACGCGCTCGTGGATTTCTACCAAACGACGTGCTAAGCATGCCGATGCTGCTCTTTTTAGCACCCGCGCACGCATTTGTCCGAAAACGCGTTTTAAGCATGCACATGCATCTTTTGGTAGACGCGGATGAAGTTTTCTGCAAAACCACAAGATGTGCATGCAAATGGTGCTTTTTGCAGAACGCGCACGTGGATTTCTACCAAACGACGTGCTAAGCATGCCGATGCTGCTCTTTTTAGCACCCGCGCACGGATTTGTGCGAAAACGCGTTTTAAGCATGCACATACATCTTTTGGTAGACGCGGATGAAGTTTTCTGCAAAACCACAAGATGTGCATGCAAATGGTGCTTTTGGCAGAACGCGCACGTGGATTTCTACCAAACGACGTGCTAAGCATGCGGATGCTGCTCTTTTTAGCACCCACGCACGCATTTGTGCGAAAACGCGTTTTAAGCATGCACATGCATCTTTTGGTAGACGCGGATGAAGTTTTCTGCAAAACCACAAGATGTGCATGCAAATGGTGCTTTTTGCAGAACGCGCTCGTGGATTTCTACCAAACGACGTGCTAAGCATGCCGATGCTGCTCTTTTTAGCACCCGCGCACGCATTTGTGCGAAAACGCGTTTTAAGCATGCACATGCATCTTTTGGTAGACGCGGATGAAGTTTTGTGCAAAACCACAAGATGTGCATGCAAATGGTGCTTTTTGCAGAACGCGCACGTGGATTTCTACCAAACGACGTGCTAAGCATGCCGATGCTGCTCTTTTTAGCACCCGCGCACGGATTTGTGCGAAAACGCGTTTTAAGCATGCACATGCATCTTTTGGTAGACGCGGATGAAGTTTTCTGCAAAACCACAAGATGTGCATGCAAATGGTGCTTTTTGCAGAACGCGCTCGTGGATTTCTACCAAACGACGTGCTAAGCATGCCGATGCTGCTCTTTTTAGCACCCGCGCACGCATTTGTGCGAAAACGCGTTTTAAGCATGCACATGCATCTTTTGGTAGACGCGGATGAAGTTTTCTGCAAAACCACAAGATGTGCATGGAAATGGTGCTTTTTGCAGAACGCGCACGTGGATTTCTACCAAACGACGTGCTAAGCATGCCGATGCTGCTCTTTTTAGCACCCGCGCACGGATTTGTGCGAAAACGCGTTTTAAGCATGCACATGCATCTTTTGGTAGACGCGGATGAAGTTTTCTGCAAAACCACAAGATGTGCATGCAAATGGTGCTTTTTGCAGAACGCGCACGTGGATTTCTACCAAACGACGTGCTAAGCATGCCGATGCTGCTCTTTTTAGCACCCGCGCACGCATTTGTGCGAAAACGCGTTTTAAGCATGCACATGCATCTTTTGGTAGACGCGGATGAAGTTTTCTGCAAAACCACAAGATGTGCATGCAAATGGTGCTTTTTGCAGAACGCGCTCGTGGATTTCTACCAAACGACGTGCTAAGCATGCCGATGCTGCTCTTTTTAGCACCCGCGCACGCATTTGTGCGAAAACGCGTTTTAAGCATGCACATGCATCTTTTGGTAGACGCGGATGAGTTTTCTGCAAAACCACAAGATGTGCATGCAAATGGTGCTTTTTGCAGAACGCGCACGTGGATTTCTACCAAACGACGTGCTAAGCATGCCGATGCTGCTCTTTTTAGCACCCGCGCACGGATTTGTGCGAAAACGCGTTTTAAGCATGCACATGCATCTTTTGGTAGACGCGGATGAAGTTTTCTGCAAAACCACAAGATGTGCATGCAAATGGTGCTTTTTGCAGAACGCGCTCGTGGATTTCTACCAAACGACGTGCTAAGCATGCCGATGCTGCTCTTTTTAGCACCCGCGCACGCATTTGTGCGAAAACGCGTTTTAAGCATGCACATGCATCTTTTGGTAGACGCGGATGAAGTTTTGTGCAAAACCACAAGATGTGCATGCAAATGGTGCTTTTTGCAGAACGCGCACGTGGATTTCTACCAAACGACGTGCTAAGCATGCCGATGCTGCTCTTTTTAGCACCCGCGCACGGATTTGTGCGAAAACGCGTTTTAAGCATGCACATGCATCGTTTGGTAGACGCGGATGAAGTTTTCTGCAAAACCACAAGGTGTGCATGCAAATGGTGCTTTTGGCAGAACGCGCACGTGGATTTCTACCAAACGACGTGCTAAGCATGCGGATGCTGCTCTTTTTAGCACCCACGCACGCATTTGTGCGAAAACGCGTTTTAAGCATGCACATGCATCTTTTGGTAGACGCGGATGAAGTTTTCTGCAAAACCACAAGATGTGCATGCAAATGGTGCTTTTTGCAGAACGCGCTCGTGGATTTCTACCAAACGACGTGCTAAGCATGCCGATGCTGCTCTTTTTAGCACCCGCGCACGCATTTGTGCGAAAACGCGTTTTAAGCATGCACATGCATCTTTTGGTAGACGCGGATGAAGTTTTCTGCAAAACCACAAGATGTGCATGGAAATGGTGCTTTTTGCAGAACGCGCACGTGGATTTCTACCAAACGACGTGCTAAGCATGCCGATGCTGCTCTTTTTAGCACCCGCGCACGGATTTGTGCGAAAACGCGTTTTAAGCATGCACATGCATCTTTTGGTAGACGCGGATGAAGTTTTCTGCAAAACCACAAGATGTGCATGCAAATGGTGCTTTTTGCAGAACGCGCACGTGGATTTCTACCAAACGACGTGCTAAGCATGCCGATGCTGCTCTTTTTAGCACCCGCGCACGCATTTGTGCGAAAACGCGTTTTAAGCATGCACATGCATCTTTTGGTAGACGCGGATGAAGTTTTCTGCAAAACCACAAGATGTGCATGCAAATGGTGCTTTTTGCAGAACGCGCTCGTGGATTTCTACCAAACGACGTGCTAAGCATGCCGATGCTGCTCTTTTTAGCACCCGCGCACGCATTTGTGCGAAAACGCGTTTTAAGCATGCACATGCATCTTTTGGTAGACGCGGATGAGTTTTCTGCAAAACCACAAGATGTGCATGCAAATGGTGCTTTTTGCAGAACGCGCACGTGGATTTCTACCAAACGACGTGCTAAGCATGCCGATGCTGCTCTTTTTAGCACCCGCGCACGCATTTGTGCGAAAACGCGTTTTAAGCATGCACATGCATCTTTTGGTAGATGCGGATGAAGTTTTCTGCAAAACCACAAGATGTGCATGCAAATGGTGCTTTTTGCAGAACGCGCACGTGGATTTCTACCAAACGACGTGCTAAGCATGCCGATGCTGCTCTTTTTAGCACCCGCGCACGGATTTGTGCGAAAACGCGTTTTAAGCATGCACATGCATCTTTTGGTAGACGCGGATGAAGTTTTCTGCAAAACCACAAGATGTGCATGCAAATGGTGCTTTTTGCAGAACGCGCTCGTGGATTTCTACCAAACGACGTGCTAAGCATGCCGATGCTGCTCTTTTTAGCACCCGCGCACGCATTTGTGCGAAAACGCGTTTTAAGCATGCACACGAATCTTTTGGTAGACGCGGATGAAGTTTTCTGCAAAACCACAAGATGTGCATGCAAATGCTGCTTTTTGCAGAACGCGCACGTGGATTTCTACCAAACGACGTGCTAAGCATGCCGATGCTGCTCTTTTTCGCACCCGCGCACGGATTTGTGCGAAAACGCGTTTTAAGCATGCACATGCATCTTTTGGTAGACACGGATGAAGTTTTCTGCAAAACCACAAGATGTGCATGCAAATGGTGCTTTTTGCAGAACGCGCACGTGGATTTCTACCAAACGACGTGCTAAGCATGCCGATGCTGCTCTTTTTAGCACCCGCGCACGCATTTGTGCGAAAACGCGTTTTAAGCATGCACATGCATCTTTTGGTAGACGCGGATGAAGTTTTCTGCAAAACCACAAGATGTGCATGCAAATGGTGCTTTTTGCAGAACGCGCACGTGGATTTCTACCAAACGACGTGCTAAGCATGCCGATGCTGCTCTTTTTAGCACCCGCGCACGGATTTGTGCGAAAACGCGTTTTAAGCATGCACATGCATCTTTTGGTAGACACGGATGAAGTTTTCTGCAAAACCACAAGATGTGCATGCAAATGGTGCTTTTTGCAGAACGCGCACGTGGATTTCTACCAAACGACGTGCTAAGCATGCCGATGCTGCTCTTTTTAGCACCCGCGCACGCATTTGTGCGAAAACGCGTTTTAAGCATGCACATGCATCTTTTGGTAGACGCGGATGAAGTTTTCTGCAAAACCAAAAGATGTGCATGCAAATGGTGCTTTTGGCAGAACGCGTACGTGGATTTCTACCAAACGACGTGCTAAGCATGCCGATGCTGCTCTTTTTAGCACCCGCGCACGCATTTGTGCGAAAACGCGTTTTAAGCATGCACATGCATCTTTTGGTAGACGCGGATGAAGTTTTCTGCAAAACCACAAGATGTGAATGCAAATGGTGCTTTTTGCAGAACGCGCACGTGGATTTCTACCAAACGACGTGCTAAGCATGCCGATGCTGCTCTTTTTAGCACCCGCGCACGGATTTGTGCGAAAACGCGTTTTAAGCATGCACATGCATCTTTTGGTAGACGCGGATGAAGTTTTCTGCAAAACCACAAGATGTGCATGCAAATGGTGCTTTTGGCAGAACGCGCACGTGGATTTCTACCAAACGACGTGCTAAGCATGCCGATGCTGCTCTTTTTAGCACCCGCGCACGCATTTGTGCGAAAACGCGTTTTAAGCATGCACATGCATCTTTTGGTAGACGCGGATGAAGTTTTCTGCAAAACCACAAGATGTGCATGCAAATGGTGCTTTTTGCAGAACGCGCACGTGGATTTCTACCAAACGACGTGCTAAGCATGCCGATGCTGCTCTTTTTAGCACCCGCGCACGGATTTGTGCGAAAACGCGTTTTAAGCATGCACATGCATCTTTTGGTAGACGCGGATGAAGTTTTCTGCAAAACCACAAGATGTGCATGCAAATGGTGCTTTTGGCAGAATGCGCACGTGGATTTCTACCAAACGACGTGCTAAGCATGCGGATGCTGCTCTTTTTAGTACCCACGCACGCATTTGTGCGAAAACGCGTTTTAAGCATGCACATGCATCTTTTGGTAGACGCGGATGAAGTTTTCTGCAAAACCACAAGATGTGCATGCAAATGGTGCTTTTTGCAGAACGCGCTCGTGGATTTCTACCAAACGACGTGCTAAGCATGCCGATGCTGCTCTTTTTAGCACCCGCGCACGCATTTGTGCGAAAACGCGTTTTAAGCATGCACATGCATCTTTTGGTAGACGCGGATGAAGTTTTCTGCAAAACCACAAGATGTGCATGCAAATGGTGCTTTTTGCAGAACGCGCACGTGGATTTCTACCAAACGACGTGCTAAGCATGCCGATGCTGCTCTTTTTAGCACCCGCGCACGGATTTGTGCGAAAACGCGTTTTAAGCATGCACATGCATCTTTTGGTAGACGCGGATGAAGTTTTCTGCAAAACCACAAGGTGTGCATGCAAATGGTGCTTTTGGCAGAACGCGCACGTGGATTTCTACCAAACGACGTGCTAAGCATGCGGATGCTGCTCTTTTTAGCACCCACGCACGCATTTGTGCGAAAACGCGTTTTAAGCATGCACATGCATCTTTTGGTAGACGCGGATGAAGTTTTCTGCAAAACCACAAGATGTGCATGCAAATGGTGCTTTTTGCAGAACGCGCTCGTGGATTTCTACCAAACGACGTGCTAAGCATGCCGATGCTGCTCTTTTTAGCACCCGCGCACGCATTTGTGCGAAAACGCGTTTTAAGCATGCACATGCATCTTTTGGTAGACGCGGATGAAGTTTTCTGCAAAACCACAAGATGTGCATGCAAATGGTGCTTTTGCAGAACGCGCACGTGGATTTCTACCAAACGACGTGCTAAGCATGCCGATGCTGCTCTTTTTAGCACCCGCGCACGGATTTGTGCGAAAACGCGTTTTAAGCATGCACATGCATCTTTTGGTAGACGCGGATGAAGTTTTCTGCAAAACCACAAGATGTGCATGCAAATGGTGCTTTTGGCAGAACGCGCACGTGGATTTCTACCAAACGACGTGCTAAGCATGCCGATGCTGCTCTTTTTAGGACCCGCGCACGCATTTGTGCGAAAACGCGTTTTAAGCATGCACATGCATCTTTTGGTAGACGCGGATGAAGTTTTCTGCAAAACCACAAGATGTGCATGCAAATGGTGCTTTTTGCAGAACGCGCTCGTGGATTTCTACCAAACGACGTGCTAAGCATGCCGATGCTGCTCTTTTTAGCACCCGCGCACGCATTTGTGCGAAAACGCGTTTTAAGCATGCACATGCATCTTTTGGTAGACGCGGATGAGTTTTCTGCAAAACCACAAGATGTGCATGCAAATGGTGCTTTTTGCAGAACGCGCACGTGGATTTCTACCAAACGACGTGCTAAGCATGCCGATGCTGCTCTTTTTAGCACCCGCGCACGCATTTGTGCGAAAACGCGTTTTAAGCATGCACATGCATCTTTTGGTAGATGCGGATGAAGTTTTCTGCAAAACCACAAGATGTGCATGCAAATGGTGCTTTTTGCAGAACGCGCACGTGGATTTCTACCAAACGACGTGCTAAGCATGCCGATGCTGCTCTTTTTAGCCCCCGCGCACGGATTTGTGCGAAAACGCGTTTTAAGCATGCACATGCATCTTTTGGTAGACGCGGATGAAGTTTTCTGCAAAACCACAAGATGTGCATGCAAATGGTGCTTTTTGCAGAACGCGCTCGTGGATTTCTACCATACGACGTGCTAAGCATGCCGATGCTGCTCTTTTTAGCACCCGCGCACGCATTTGTGCGAAAACGCGTTTTAAGCATGCACACGAATCTTTTGGTAGACGCGGATGAAGTTTTCTGCAAAACCACAAGATGTGCATGCAAATGCTGCTTTTTGCAGAACGCGCACGTGGATTTCTACCAAACGACGTGCTAAGCATGCCGATGCTGCTCTTTTTACCACCCGCGCACGCATTTGTGCGAAAACGCGTTTTAAGCATGCACATGCATCTTTTGGTAGACGCGGATGAAGTTTTCTGCAAAACCACAAGATGTGCATGCAAATGGTGCTTTTTGCAGAACGCGCACGTGGATTTCTACCAAACGACGTGCTAAGCATGCCGATGCTGCTCTTTTTAGCACCCGCGCACGCATTTGTGCGAAAACGCGTTTTAAGCATGCACATGCATCTTTTGGTAGACGCGGATGAAGTTTTCTGCAAAACCACAAGATGTGCATGCAAATGGTGCTTTTTGCAGAACGCGCACGTGGATTTCTACCAAACGATGTGCTAAGCTTGCCGATGCTGCTCTTTTTAGCACCCGCGCACGGATTTGTGCGAAAACGCGTTTTAAGCATGCACATGCATCTTTTAGTAGACGCGGATGAAGTTTTCTGCAAAACCACAAGATGTGCATGCAAATGGTGCTTTTGGCAGAACGCGCACGTGGATTTCTACCAAATGACGTGCTAAGCATGCCGATGCTGCTCTTTTTAGCACCCGCGCACGCATTTGTGCGAAAACGCGTTTTAAGCATGCACATGCATCTTTTGGTAGACGCGGATGAAGTTTTCTGCAAAACCACAAGATCTGCATGCAAATGGTGCTTTTTGCAGAACGCGCACGTGGATTTCTACCAAACGACGTGCTAAGCATGCCGATGCTGCTCTTTTTAGCACCCGCGCACGGATTTGTGCGAAAACGCGTTTTAAGCATGCACATGCATCTTTTGGTAGACGCGGATGAAGTTTTCTGCAAAACCAAAAGATGTGCATGCAAATGGTGCTTTTGGCAGAACGCGCACGTGGATTTCTACCAAACGACGTGCTAAGCATGCCGATGCTGCTCTTTTTAGCACCCGCGCACGCATTTGTGCGAAAACGCGTTTTAAGCATGCACATACATCTTTTGGTAGACGCGGATGAAGTTTTCTGCAAAACCACAAGATGTGAATGCAAATGGTGCTTTTTGCAGAACGCGCACGTGGATTTCTACCAAACGACATGCTAAGCATGCCGATGCTGCTCTTTTTAGCACCCGCGCACGCATTTGTGCGAAAACGCGTTTTAAGCATGCACATGCATCTTTTGGTAGACCCGGATGAAGTTTTCTGCAAAACCACAAGATGTGCATGCAAATGGTGCTTTTTGCAGAACGCGCACGTGGATTTCTACCAAACGACGTGCTAAGCATGCCGATGCTGCTATTTTTAGCACCCGCGCACGCATTTGTGCGAAAACGCGTTTTAAGCATGCACATGCATCTTTTGGTAGACGCGGATGAAGTTTTCTGCAAAACCACAAGATGTGCATGCAAATGGTGCTTTTTGCAGAACGCGCACGTGGATTTCTACCAAACGACGTGCTAAGCATGCCGATGCTGCTCTTTTTAGCACCCGCGCACGCATTTGTGCGAAAACGCGTTTTAAGCATGCACATGCATCTTTTGGTAGACACGGATGAAGTTTTCTGCAAAACCACAAGATGTGCATGCAAATGGTGCTTTTTGCAGAACGCGCACGTGGATTTCTACCAAACGACGTGCTAAGCATGCCGATGCTGCTCTTTTTAGCACCCGCGCACGGATTTGTGCGAAAACGCGTTTTAAACATGCACATGCATCTTTTGGTAGACGCGGATGAAGTTTTCTGCAAAACCACAAGATGTGCATGCAAATGGTGCTTTTGGCAGAACGCGCACGTGGATTTCTACCAAACGACGTGCTAAGCATGCCGATGCTGCTCTTTTTAGCACCCGCGCACGCATTTGTGCGAAAACGCGTTTTAAGCATGCACATGCATCTTTTGGTAGACGCGGATGAAGTTTTCTGCAAAACCACAAGATGTGCATGCAAATGGTGCTTTTTGCAGAACGCGCACGTGGATTTCTACCAAACGACGTGCTAAGCATGCCGATGCTGCTCTTTTTAGCACCCGCGCACACATTTGAGCGAAAACGCGTTTTAAGCATGCACATGCATCTTTTGGTAGACGCGGATGGTTTTCTGCAAAACCACAAGATGTGCATGCAAATGGTGCTTTTTGCAGAACGCGCACGTGGATTTCTACCAAACGACGTGCTAAGCATGCCGATGCTGCTCTTTTTAGCACCTGCGCACGCATTTGTGCGAAAACGCGTTTTAAGCATGCACATGCATCTTTTGGTAGACGCGGATGAAGTTTTCTGCAAAACCACAAGATGTGCATGCAAATGGTGCTTTTTGCAGAACGCGCTCGTGGATTTCTACCAAACGACGTGCTAAGCATGCCGATGCTGCTCTTTTTAGCACCCGCGCACGGATTTGTGCGAAAACGCGTTTTAAGCATGCACATGCATCTTTTGGTAGACACGGATGAAGTTTTCTGCAAAACCACAAGATGTGCATGCAAATGGTGCTTTTGGCAGAACGCGCACGTGAATTTCTACCAAACGACGTGCTAAGCATGCCGATGCTGCTCTTTTTAGCACCCGCGCACGCATTTGTGCGAAAACGCGTTTTAAGCATGCACATGCATCTTTTGGTAGACGCAGATGAAGCTTTCTGCAAAACCACAAGATGTGCATGCAAATGGTGCTTTTTGCAGAACGCGCACGTGGATTTCTACCAAACGACGTGCTAAGCATGCCGATGCTGCTCTTTTTAGCACCCGCGCACGGATTTGTGCGAAAACGCGTTTTAAGCATGCACATGCATCTTTTGGTAGACACGGATGAAGTTTTCTGCAAAACCACAAGATGTGCATGCAAATGGTGCTTTTGGCAGAACGCGCACGTGGATTTCTACCAAACGACGTGCTAAGCATGCCGATGCTGCTCTTTTTAGCACCCGCGCACGCATTTGTGCGAAAACGCGTTTTAAGCATGCACATGCATCTTTTGGTAGACGCGGATGAAGTTTTCTGCAAAACCACAAGATGTGCATGCAAATGGTGCTTTTTGCAGAAAGCGCTCGTGGATTTCTACCAAACGACGTGCTAAGCATGCCGATGCTGCTCTTTTTAGCACCCGCGCACGCATTTGTGCGAAAACGCGTTTTAAGCATGCACATGCATCTTTTGGTAGACGCGGATGAAGTTTTCTGCAAAACCACAAGATGTGCATGCAAATGGTGCTTTTTGCAGAACGCGCACGTGGATTTCTACCAAACGACGTGCTAAGCATGCCGATGCTGCTCTTTTTAGCACCCGCGCACGCATTGGTGCGAAAACGCGTTTTAAGCATGCACATGCATCTTTTGGTAGACGCGGATGAAGTTTTCTGCAAAACCACAAGATGTGCATGCAAATGGTGCTTTTTGCAGAACGCGCACGTGGATTTCTACCAAACAACGTGCTAAGCATGCCGATGCTGCTCTTTTTAGCACCCGCGCACGCATTTGTGCGAAAACGCGTTTTAAGCATGCACATGCATCTTTTGGTAGACGCGGATGAAGTTTTCTGCAAAACCACAAGATGTGCATGCAAATGGTGCTTTTTGCAGAACGCGCACGTAGATTTCTACTAAACGATGTGCTAAGCTTGCCGATGCTGCTCTTTTTACCACCCGCGCACGCATTTGTGCGAAAACGCGTTTTAAGCATGCACATGCATCTTTTAGTAGACGCGGATGAAGTTTTCTGCAAAACCACAAGATGTGCATGCAAATGGTGCTTTTGGCAGAACGCGCACGTGGATTTCTACCAAATGACGTGCTAAGCATGCCGATGCTGCTCTTTTTAGCACCCGCGCACGCATTTGTGCGAAAACGCGTTTTAAGCATGCACATGCATCTTTTGGTAGACGCGGATGAAGTTTTCTGCAAAACCACAAGATGTGCATGCAAATGGTGCTTTTTGCAGAACGCGCACGTGGATTTCTACCAAACGACGTGCTAAGCATGCCGATGCTGCTCTTTTTAGCACCCGCGCACGGATTTGTGCGAAAACGCGTTTTAAGCATGCACATGCATCTTTTGGTAGACGCGGATGAAGTTTTCTGCAAAACCACAAGATGTGCATGCAAATGGTGCTTTTGGCAGAACGCGCACGTGGATTTCTACCAAACGACGTGCTAAGCATGCCGATGCTGCTCTTTTTAGCACCCGCGCACACATTTGTGCGAAAACGCGTTTTAAGCATGCACATGCATCTTTTGGTAGACGCGGAAGAAGTTTTCTGCAAAACCACAAGATGTGCATGCAAATGGTGCTTTTTGCAGAACGCGCTCGTGGATTTCTACCAAACGACGTGCTAAGCATGCCGATGCTGCTCTCTTTAGCACCCGCGCACGCATTTGTGCGAAAACGCGTTTTAAGCATGCACATGCATCTTTTGGTAGACGCGGATGATGTTTTCTGCAAAACCACAAGATGTGCATGCAAATGGTGCTTTTTGCAGAACGCGCACGTGGATTTCTCCCAAACGACGTGCTAAGCATGCCGATGCTGCTCTTTTTAGCACCCGCGCACGCATTTGTGCGAAAACGCGTTTTAAGCATGCACATGCATCTTTTGGTAGACGCGGATGAAGTTTTCTGCAAAACCACAAGATGTGCATGCAAATGGTGCTTTTGGCAGAACGCGCACGTGGATTTCTACCAAACGACGTGCTAAGCATGCCGATGCTGCTCTTTTTAGCACCCGCGCACGCATTTGTGCGAAAACGCGTTTTAAGCATGCACATGCATCTTTTGGTAGACGCGGAAGAAGTTTTCTGCAAAACCACAAGATGTGCATGCAAATGGTGCTTTTTGCAGAACGCGCTCGTGGATTTCTACCAAACGACGTGCTAAGCATGCCGATGCTGCTCTCTTTAGCACCCGCGCACGCATTTGTGCGAAAACGCGTTTTAAGCATGCACATGCATCTTTTGGTAGACGCGGATGATGTTTTCTGCAAAACCACAAGATGTGCATGCAAATGGTGCTTTTTGCAGAACGCGCACGTGGATTTCTCCCAAACGACGTGCTAAGCATGCCGATGCTGCTCTTTTTAGCACCCGCGCACGCATTTGTGCGAAAACGCGTTTTAAGCATGCACATGCATCTTTTGGTAGACGCGGATGAAGTTTTCTGCAAAACCACAAGATGTGCATGCAAATGGTGCTTTTTGCAGAACGCGCTCGTGGATTTCTACCAAACGACGTGCTAAGCATGCCGATGCTGCTCTTTTTAGCACCCGCGCACGCATTTGTCCGAAAACGCGTTTTAAGCATGCACATGCATCTTTTGGTAGACGCGGATGAAGTTTTCTGCAAAACCACAAGATGTGCATGCAAATGGTGCTTTTTGCAGAACGCGCACGTGGATTTCTACCAAACGACGTGCTAAGCATGCCGATGCTGCTCTTTTTAGCACCCGCGCACGGATTTGTGCGAAAACGCGTTTTAAGCATGCACATACATCTTTTGGTAGACGCGGATGAAGTTTTCTGCAAAACCACAAGATGTGCATGCAAATGGTGCTTTTGGCAGAACGCGCACGTGGATTTCTACCAAACGACGTGCTAAGCATGCGGATGCTGCTCTTTTTAGCACCCACGCACGCATTTGTGCGAAAACGCGTTTTAAGCATGCACATGCATCTTTTGGTAGACGCGGATGAAGTTTTCTGCAAAACCACAAGATGTGCATGCAAATGGTGCTTTTTGCAGAACGCGCTCGTGGATTTCTACCAAACGACGTGCTAAGCATGCCGATGCTGCTCTTTTTAGCACCCGCGCACGCATTTGTGCGAAAACGCGTTTTAAGCATGCACATGCATCTTTTGGTAGACGCGGATGAAGTTTTGTGCAAAACCACAAGATGTGCATGCAAATGGTGCTTTTTGCAGAACGCGCACGTGGATTTCTACCAAACGACGTGCTAAGCATGCCGATGCTGCTCTTTTTAGCACCCGCGCACGGATTTGTGCGAAAACGCGTTTTAAGCATGCACATGCATCTTTTGGTAGACGCGGATGAAGTTTTCTGCAAAACCACAAGATGTGCATGCAAATGGTGCTTTTTGCAGAACGCGCTCGTGGATTTCTACCAAACGACGTGCTAAGCATGCCGATGCTGCTCTTTTTAGCACCCGCGCACGCATTTGTGCGAAAACGCGTTTTAAGCATGCACATGCATCTTTTGGTAGACGCGGATGAAGTTTTCTGCAAAACCACAAGATGTGCATGGAAATGGTGCTTTTTGCAGAACGCGCACGTGGATTTCTACCAAACGACGTGCTAAGCATGCCGATGCTGCTCTTTTTAGCACCCGCGCACGGATTTGTGCGAAAACGCGTTTTAAGCATGCACATGCATCTTTTGGTAGACGCGGATGAAGTTTTCTGCAAAACCACAAGATGTGCATGCAAATGGTGCTTTTTGCAGAACGCGCACGTGGATTTCTACCAAACGACGTGCTAAGCATGCCGATGCTGCTCTTTTTAGCACCCGCGCACGCATTTGTGCGAAAACGCGTTTTAAGCATGCACATGCATCTTTTGGTAGACGCGGATGAAGTTTTCTGCAAAACCACAAGATGTGCATGCAAATGGTGCTTTTTGCAGAACGCGCTCGTGGATTTCTACCAAACGACGTGCTAAGCATGCCGATGCTGCTCTTTTTAGCACCCGCGCACGCATTTGTGCGAAAACGCGTTTTAAGCATGCACATGCATCTTTTGGTAGACGCGGATGAGTTTTCTGCAAAACCACAAGATGTGCATGCAAATGGTGCTTTTTGCAGAACGCGCACGTGGATTTCTACCAAACGACGTGCTAAGCATGCCGATGCTGCTCTTTTTAGCACCCGCGCACGGATTTGTGCGAAAACGCGTTTTAAGCATGCACATGCATCTTTTGGTAGACGCGGATGAAGTTTTCTGCAAAACCACAAGATGTGCATGCAAATGGTGCTTTTTGCAGAACGCGCACGTGGATTTCTACCAAACGACGTGCTAAGCATGCCGATGCTGCTCTTTTTAGCACCCGCGCACGCATTTGTGCGAAAACGCGTTTTAAGCATGCACATGCATCTTTTGGTAGACGCGGATGAAGTTTTGTGCAAAACCACAAGATGTGCATGCAAATGGTGCTTTTTGCAGAACGCGCACGTGGATTTCTACCAAACGACGTGCTAAGCATGCCGATGCTGCTCTTTTTAGCACCCGCGCACGGATTTGTGCGAAAACGCGTTTTAAGCATGCACATGCATCTTTTGGTAGACGCGGATGAAGTTTTCTGCAAAACCACAAGGTGTGCATGCAAATGGTGCTTTTGGCAGAACGCGCACGTGGATTTCTACCAAACGACGTGCTAAGCATGCCGATGCTGCTCTTTTTAGCACCCGCGCACGCATTTGTGCGAAAACGCGTTTTAAGCATGCACATGCATCTTTTGGTAGACGCGGAAGAAGTTTTCTGCAAAACCACAAGATGTGCATGCAAATGGTGCTTTTTGCAGAACGCGCTCGTGGATTTCTACCAAACGACGTGCTAAGCATGCCGATGCTGCTCTCTTTAGCACCCGCGCACGCATTTGTGCGAAAACGCGTTTTAAGCATGCACATGCATCTTTTGGTAGACGCGGATGATGTTTTCTGCAAAACCACAAGATGTGCATGCAAATGGTGCTTTTTGCAGAACGCGCACGTGGATTTCTCCCAAACGACGTGCTAAGCATGCCGATGCTGCTCTTTTTAGCACCCGCGCACGCATTTGTGCGAAAACGCGTTTTAAGCATGCACATGCATCTTTTGGTAGACGCGGATGAAGTTTTCTGCAAAACCACAAGATGTGCATGCAAATGGTGCTTTTTGCAGAACGCGCTCGTGGATTTCTACCAAACGACGTGCTAAGCATGCCGATGCTGCTCTTTTTAGCACCCGCGCACGCATTTGTCCGAAAACGCGTTTTAAGCATGCACATGCATCTTTTGGTAGACGCGGATGAAGTTTTCTGCAAAACCACAAGATGTGCATGCAAATGGTGCTTTTTGCAGAACGCGCACGTGGATTTCTACCAAACGACGTGCTAAGCATGCCGATGCTGCTCTTTTTAGCACCCGCGCACGGATTTGTGCGAAAACGCGTTTTAAGCATGCACATACATCTTTTGGTAGACGCGGATGAAGTTTTCTGCAAAACCACAAGATGTGCATGCAAATGGTGCTTTTGGCAGAACGCGCACGTGGATTTCTACCAAACGACGTGCTAAGCATGCGGATGCTGCTCTTTTTAGCACCCACGCACGCATTTGTGCGAAAACGCGTTTTAAGCATGCACATGCATCTTTTGGTAGACGCGGATGAAGTTTTCTGCAAAACCACAAGATGTGCATGCAAATGGTGCTTTTTGCAGAACGCGCTCGTGGATTTCTACCAAACGACGTGCTAAGCATGCCGATGCTGCTCTTTTTAGCACCCGCGCACGCATTTGTGCGAAAACGCGTTTTAAGCATGCACATGCATCTTTTGGTAGACGCGGATGAAGTTTTGTGCAAAACCACAAGATGTGCATGCAAATGGTGCTTTTTGCAGAACGCGCACGTGGATTTCTACCAAACGACGTGCTAAGCATGCCGATGCTGCTCTTTTTAGCACCCGCGCACGGATTTGTGCGAAAACGCGTTTTAAGCATGCACATGCATCTTTTGGTAGACGCGGATGAAGTTTTCTGCAAAACCACAAGATGTGCATGCAAATGGTGCTTTTTGCAGAACGCGCTCGTGGATTTCTACCAAACGACGTGCTAAGCATGCCGATGCTGCTCTTTTTAGCACCCGCGCACGCATTTGTGCGAAAACGCGTTTTAAGCATGCACATGCATCTTTTGGTAGACGCGGATGAAGTTTTCTGCAAAACCACAAGATGTGCATGGAAATGGTGCTTTTTGCAGAACGCGCACGTGGATTTCTACCAAACGACGTGCTAAGCATGCCGATGCTGCTCTTTTTAGCACCCGCGCACGGATTTGTGCGAAAACGCGTTTTAAGCATGCACATGCATCTTTTGGTAGACGCGGATGAAGTTTTCTGCAAAACCACAAGATGTGCATGCAAATGGTGCTTTTTGCAGAACGCGCACGTGGATTTCTACCAAACGACGTGCTAAGCATGCCGATGCTGCTCTTTTTAGCACCCGCGCACGCATTTGTGCGAAAACGCGTTTTAAGCATGCACATGCATCTTTTGGTAGACGCGGATGAAGTTTTCTGCAAAACCACAAGATGTGCATGCAAATGGTGCTTTTTGCAGAACGCGCTCGTGGATTTCTACCAAACGACGTGCTAAGCATGCCGATGCTGCTCTTTTTAGCACCCGCGCACGCATTTGTGCGAAAACGCGTTTTAAGCATGCACATGCATCTTTTGGTAGACGCGGATGAGTTTTCTGCAAAACCACAAGATGTGCATGCAAATGGTGCTTTTTGCAGAACGCGCACGTGGATTTCTACCAAACGACGTGCTAAGCATGCCGATGCTGCTCTTTTTAGCACCCGCGCACGGATTTGTGCGAAAACGCGTTTTAAGCATGCACATGCATCTTTTGGTAGACGCGGATGAAGTTTTCTGCAAAACCACAAGATGTGCATGCAAATGGTGCTTTTTGCAGAACGCGCTCGTGGATTTCTACCAAACGACGTGCTAAGCATGCCGATGCTGCTCTTTTTAGCACCCGCGCACGCATTTGTGCGAAAACGCGTTTTAAGCATGCACATGCATCTTTTGGTAGACGCGGATGAAGTTTTGTGCAAAACCACAAGATGTGCATGCAAATGGTGCTTTTTGCAGAACGCGCACGTGGATTTCTACCAAACGACGTGCTAAGCATGCCGATGCTGCTCTTTTTAGCACCCGCGCACGGATTTGTGCGAAAACGCGTTTTAAGCATGCACATGCATCTTTTGGTAGACGCGGATGAAGTTTTCTGCAAAACCACAAGGTGTGCATGCAAATGGTGCTTTTGGCAGAACGCGCACGTGGATTTCTACCAAACGACGTGCTAAGCATGCGGATGCTGCTCTTTTTAGCACCCACGCACGCATTTGTGCGAAAACGCGTTTTAAGCATGCACATGCATCTTTTGGTAGACGCGGATGAAGTTTTCTGCAAAACCACAAGATGTGCATGCAAATGGTGCTTTTTGCAGAACGCGCTCGTGGATTTCTACCAAACGACGTGCTAAGCATGCCGATGCTGCTCTTTTTAGCACCCGCGCACGCATTTGTGCGAAAACGCGTTTTAAGCATGCACATGCATCTTTTGGTAGACGCGGATGAAGTTTTCTGCAAAACCACAAGATGTGCATGGAAATGGTGCTTTTTGCAGAACGCGCACGTGGATTTCTACCAAACGACGTGCTAAGCATGCCGATGCTGCTCTTTTTAGCACCCGCGCACGGATTTGTGCGAAAACGCGTTTTAAGCATGCACATGCATCTTTTGGTAGACGCGGATGAAGTTTTCTGCAAAACCACAAGATGTGCATGCAAATGGTGCTTTTTGCAGAACGCGCACGTGGATTTCTACCAAACGACGTGCTAAGCATGCCGATGCTGCTCTTTTTAGCACCCGCGCACGCATTTGTGCGAAAACGCGTTTTAAGCATGCACATGCATCTTTTGGTAGACGCGGATGAAGTTTTCTGCAAAACCACAAGATGTGCATGCAAATGGTGCTTTTTGCAGAACGCGCTCGTGGATTTCTACCAAACGACGTGCTAAGCATGCCGATGCTGCTCTTTTTAGCACCCGCGCACGCATTTGTGCGAAAACGCGTTTTAAGCATGCACATGCATCTTTTGGTAGACGCGGATGAGTTTTCTGCAAAACCACAAGATGTGCATGCAAATGGTGCTTTTTGCAGAACGCGCACGTGGATTTCTACCAAACGACGTGCTAAGCATGCCGATGCTGCTCTTTTTAGCACCCGCGCACGCATTTGTGCGAAAACGCGTTTTAAGCATGCACATGCATCTTTTGGTAGATGCGGATGAAGTTTTCTGCAAAACCACAAGATGTGCATGCAAATGGTGCTTTTTGCAGAACGCGCACGTGGATTTCTACCAAACGACGTGCTAAGCATGCCGATGCTGCTCTTTTTAGCACCCGCGCACGGATTTGTGCGAAAACGCGTTTTAAGCATGCACATGCATCTTTTGGTAGACGCGGATGAAGTTTTCTGCAAAACCACAAGATGTGCATGCAAATGGTGCTTTTTGCAGAACGCGCTCGTGGATTTCTACCAAACGACGTGCTAAGCATGCCGATGCTGCTCTTTTTAGCACCCGCGCACGCATTTGTGCGAAAACGCGTTTTAAGCATGCACACGAATCTTTTGGTAGACGCGGATGAAGTTTTCTGCAAAACCACAAGATGTGCATGCAAATGCTGCTTTTTGCAGAACGCGCACGTGGATTTCTACCAAACGACGTGCTAAGCATGCCGATGCTGCTCTTTTTAGCACCCGCGCACGGATTTGTGCGAAAACGCGTTTTAAGCATGCACATGCATCTTTTGGTAGACACGGATGAAGTTTTCTGCAAAACCACAAGATGTGCATGCAAATGGTGCTTTTTGCAGAACGCGCACGTGGATTTCTACCAAACGACGTGCTAAGCATGCCGATGCTGCTCTTTTTAGCACCCGCGCACGGATTTGTGCGAAAACGCGTTTTAAGCATGCACATGCATCTTTTGGTAGACACGGATGAAGTTTTCTGCAAAACCACAAGATGTGCATGCAAATGGTGCTTTTTGCAGAACGCGCACGTGGATTTCTACCAAACGACGTGCTAAGCATGCCGATGCTGCTCTTTTTAGCACCCGCGCACGCATTTGTGCGAAAACGCGTTTTAAGCATGCACATGCATCTTTTGGTAGACGCGGATGAAGTTTTCTGCAAAACCAAAAGATGTGCATGCAAATGGTGCTTTTGGCAGAACGCGTACGTGGATTTCTACCAAACGACGTGCTAAGCATGCCGATGCTGCTCTTTTTAGCACCCGCGCACGCATTTGTGCGAAAACGCGTTTTAAGCATGCACATGCATCTTTTGGTAGACGCGGATGAAGTTTTCTGCAAAACCACAAGATGTGAATGCAAATGGTGCTTTTTGCAGAACGCGCACGTGGATTTCTACCAAACGACGTGCTAAGCATGCCGATGCTGCTCTTTTTAGCACCCGCGCACGGATTTGTGCGAAAACGCGTTTTAAGCATGCACATGCATCTTTTGGTAGACGCGGATGAAGTTTTCTGCAAAACCACAAGATGTGCATGCAAATGGTGCTTTTGGCAGAACGCGCACGTGGATTTCTACCAAACGACGTGCTAAGCATGCCGATGCTGCTCTTTTTAGCACCCGCGCACGCATTTGTGCGAAAACGCGTTTTAAGCATGCACATGCATCTTTTGGTAGACGCGGATGAAGTTTTCTGCAAAACCACAAGATGTGCATGCAAATGGTGCTTTTTGCAGAACGCGCACGTGGATTTCTACCAAACGACGTGCTAAGCATGCCGATGCTGCTCTTTTTAGCACCCGCGCACGGATTTGTGCGAAAACGCGTTTTAAGCATGCACATGCATCTTTTGGTAGACGCGGATGAAGTTTTCTGCAAAACCACAAGATGTGCATGCAAATGGTGCTTTTGGCAGAATGCGCACGTGGATTTCTACCAAACGACGTGCTAAGCATGCGGATGCTGCTCTTTTTAGCACCCACGCACGCATTTGTGCGAAAACGCGTTTTAAGCATGCACATGCATCTTTTGGTAGACGCGGATGAAGTTTTCTGCAAAACCACAAGATGTGCATGCAAATGGTGCTTTTTGCAGAACGCGCTCGTGGATTTCTACCAAACGACGTGCTAAGCATGCCGATGCTGCTCTTTTTAGCACCCGCGCACGCATTTGTGCGAAAACGCGTTTTAAGCATGCACATGCATCTTTTGGTAGACGCGGATGAGTTTTCTGCAAAACCACAAGATGTGCATGCAAATGGTGCTTTTTGCAGAACGCGCACGTGGATTTCTACCAAACGACGTGCTAAGCATGCCGATGCTGCTCTTTTTAGCACCCGCGCACGCATTTGTGCGAAAACGCGTTTTAAGCATGCACATGCATCTTTTGGTAGATGCGGATGAAGTTTTCTGCAAAACCACAAGATGTGCATGCAAATGGTGCTTTTTGCAGAACGCGCACGTGGATTTCTACCAAACGACGTGCTAAGCATGCCGATGCTGCTCTTTTTAGCACCCGCGCACGGATTTGTGCGAAAACGCGTTTTAAGCATGCACATGCATCTTTTGGTAGACGCGGATGAAGTTTTCTGCAAAACCACAAGATGTGCATGCAAATGGTGCTTTTTGCAGAACGCGCTCGTGGATTTCTACCAAACGACGTGCTAAGCATGCCGATGCTGCTCTTTTTAGCACCCGCGCACGCATTTGTGCGAAAACGCGTTTTAAGCATGCACACGAATCTTTTGGTAGACGCGGATGAAGTTTTCTGCAAAACCACAAGATGTGCATGCAAATGCTGCTTTTTGCAGAACGCGCACGTGGATTTCTACCAAACGACGTGCTAAGCATGCCGATGCTGCTCTTTTTAGCACCCGCGCACGGATTTGTGCGAAAACGCGTTTTAAGCATGCACATGCATCTTTTGGTAGACACGGATGAAGTTTTCTGCAAAACCACAAGATGTGCATGCAAATGGTGCTTTTTGCAGAACGCGCACGTGGATTTCTACCAAACGACGTGCTAAGCATGCCGATGCTGCTCTTTTTAGCACCCGCGCACGGATTTGTGCGAAAACGCGTTTTAAGCATGCACATGCATCTTTTGGTAGACACGGATGAAGTTTTCTGCAAAACCACAAGATGTGCATGCAAATGGTGCTTTTTGCAGAACGCGCACGTGGATTTCTACCAAACGACGTGCTAAGCATGCCGATGCTGCTCTTTTTAGCACCCGCGCACGCATTTGTGCGAAAACGCGTTTTAAGCATGCACATGCATCTTTTGGTAGACGCGGATGAAGTTTTCTGCAAAACCAAAAGATGTGCATGCAAATGGTGCTTTTGGCAGAACGCGTACGTGGATTTCTACCAAACGACGTGCTAAGCATGCCGATGCTGCTCTTTTTAGCACCCGCGCACGCATTTGTGCGAAAACGCGTTTTAAGCATGCACATGCATCTTTTGGTAGACGCGGATGAAGTTTTCTGCAAAACCACAAGATGTGAATGCAAATGGTGCTTTTTGCAGAACGCGCACGTGGATTTCTACCAAACGACGTGCTAAGCATGCCGATGCTGCTCTTTTTAGCACCCGCGCACGGATTTGTGCGAAAACGCGTTTTAAGCATGCACATGCATCTTTTGGTAGACGCGGATGAAGTTTTCTGCAAAACCACAAGATGTGCATGCAAATGGTGCTTTTGGCAGAACGCGCACGTGGATTTCTACCAAACGACGTGCTAAGCATGCCGATGCTGCTCTTTTTAGCACCCGCGCACGCATTTGTGCGAAAACGCGTTTTAAGCATGCACATGCATCTTTTGGTAGACGCGGATGAAGTTTTCTGCAAAACCACAAGATGTGCATGCAAATGGTGCTTTTTGCAGAACGCGCACGTGGATTTCTACCAAACGACGTGCTAAGCATGCCGATGCTGCTCTTTTTAGCACCCGCGCACGGATTTGTGCGAAAACGCGTTTTAAGCATGCACATGCATCTTTTGGTAGACGCGGATGAAGTTTTCTGCAAAACCACAAGATGTGCATGCAAATGGTGCTTTTGGCAGAATGCGCACGTGGATTTCTACCAAACGACGTGCTAAGCATGCGGATGCTGCTCTTTTTAGCACCCACGCACGCATTTGTGCGAAAACGCGTTTTAAGCATGCACATGCATCTTTTGGTAGACGCGGATGAAGTTTTCTGCAAAACCACAAGATGTGCATGCAAATGGTGCTTTTTGCAGAACGCGCTCGTGGATTTCTACCAAACGACGTGCTAAGCATGCCGATGCTGCTCTTTTTAGCACCCGCGCACGCATTTGTGCGAAAACGCGTTTTAAGCATGCACATGCATCTTTTGGTAGACGCGGATGAAGTTTTCTGCAAAACCACAAGATGTGCATGCAAATGGTGCTTTTTGCAGAACGCGCACGTGGATTTCTACCAAACGACGTGCTAAGCATGCCGATGCTGCTCTTTTTAGCACCCGCGCACGGATTTGTGCGAAAACGCGTTTTAAGCATGCACATGCATCTTTTGGTAGACGCGGATGAAGTTTTCTGCAAAACCACAAGGTGTGCATGCAAATGGTGCTTTTGGCAGAACGCGCACGTGGATTTCTACCAAACGACGTGCTAAGCATGCGGATGCTGCTCTTTTTAGCACCCACGCACGCATTTGTGCGAAAACGCGTTTTAAGCATGCACATGCATCTTTTGGTAGACGCGGATGAAGTTTTCTGCAAAACCACAAGATGTGCATGCAAATGGTGCTTTTTGCAGAACGCGCTCGTGGATTTCTACCAAACGACGTGCTAAGCATGCCGATGCTGCTCTTTTTAGCACCCGCGCACGCATTTGTGCGAAAACGCGTTTTAAGCATGCACATGCATCTTTTGGTAGACGCGGATGAAGTTTTCTGCAAAACCACAAGATGTGCATGCAAATGGTGCTTTTGCAGAACGCGCACGTGGATTTCTACCAAACGACGTGCTAAGCATGCCGATGCTGCTCTTTTTAGCACCCGCGCACGGATTTGTGCGAAAACGCGTTTTAAGCATGCACATGCATCTTTTGGTAGACGCGGATGAAGTTTTCTGCAAAACCACAAGATGTGCATGCAAATGGTGCTTTTGGCAGAACGCGCACGTGGATTTCTACCAAACGACGTGCTAAGCATGCCGATGCTGCTCTTTTTAGGACCCGCGCACGCATTTGTGCGAA
The DNA here is from genome assembly GCF_023375885.2 of Dermacentor andersoni. NCBI lineage: Eukaryota > Metazoa > Arthropoda > Arachnida > Ixodida > Ixodidae > Dermacentor > Dermacentor andersoni. Next base: position 56,094 of record NW_027314966.1, read on the forward strand.
AACGCGTTTTAAGCATGCACATGCATCTTTTGGTAGACGCGGATGAAGTTTTCTGCAAAACCACAAGATGTGCATGCAAATGGTGCTTTTTGCAGAACGCGCTCGTGGATTTCTACCAAACGACGTGCTAAGCATGCCGATGCTGCTCTTTTTAGCACCCGCGCACGCATTTGTGCGAAAACGCGTTTTAAGCATGCACATGCATCTTTTGGTAGACGCGGATGAGTTTTCTGCAAAACCACAAGATGTGCATGCAAATGGTGCTTTTTGCAGAACGCGCACGTGGATTTCTACCAAACGACGTGCTAAGCATGCCGATGCTGCTCTTTTTAGCACCCGCGCACGCATTTGTGCGAAAACGCGTTTTAAGCATGCACATGCATCTTTTGGTAGATGCGGATGAAGTTTTCTGCAAAACCACAAGATGTGCATGCAAATGGTGCTTTTTGCAGAACGCGCACGTGGATTTCTACCAAACGACGTGCTAAGCATGCCGATGCTGCTCTTTTTAGCCCCCGCGCACGGATTTGTGCGAAAACGCGTTTTAAGCATGCACATGCATCTTTTGGTAGACGCGGATGAAGTTTTCTGCAAAACCACAAGATGTGCATGCAAATGGTGCTTTTTGCAGAACGCGCTCGTGGATTTCTACCATACGACGTGCTAAGCATGCCGATGCTGCTCTTTTTAGCACCCGCGCACGCATTTGTGCGAAAACGCGTTTTAAGCATGCACACGAATCTTTTGGTAGACGCGGATGAAGTTTTCTGCAAAACCACAAGATGTGCATGCAAATGCTGCTTTTTGCAGAACGCGCACGTGGATTTCTACCAAACGACGTGCTAAGCATGCCGATGCTGCTCTTTTTACCACCCGCGCACGCATTTGTGCGAAAACGCGTTTTAAGCATGCACATGCATCTTTTGGTAGACGCGGATGAAGTTTTCTGCAAAACCACAAGATGTGCATGCAAATGGTGCTTTTTGCAGAACGCGCACGTGGATTTCTACCAAACGACGTGCTAAGCATGCCGATGCTGCTCTTTTTAGCACCCGCGCACGCATTTGTGCGAAAACGCGTTTTAAGCATGCACATGCATCTTTTGGTAGACGCGGATGAAGTTTTCTGCAAAACCACAAGATGTGCATGCAAATGGTGCTTTTTGCAGAACGCGCACGTGGATTTCTACCAAACGATGTGCTAAGCTTGCCGATGCTGCTCTTTTTAGCACCCGCGCACGGATTTGTGCGAAAACGCGTTTTAAGCATGCACATGCATCTTTTAGTAGACGCGGATGAAGTTTTCTGCAAAACCACAAGATGTGCATGCAAATGGTGCTTTTGGCAGAACGCGCACGTGGATTTCTACCAAATGACGTGCTAAGCATGCCGATGCTGCTCTTTTTAGCACCCGCGCACGCATTTGTGCGAAAACGCGTTTTAAGCATGCACATGCATCTTTTGGTAGACGCGGATGAAGTTTTCTGCAAAACCACAAGATCTGCATGCAAATGGTGCTTTTTGCAGAACGCGCACGTGGATTTCTACCAAACGACGTGCTAAGCATGCCGATGCTGCTCTTTTTAGCACCCGCGCACGGATTTGTGCGAAAACGCGTTTTAAGCATGCACATGCATCTTTTGGTAGACGCGGATGAAGTTTTCTGCAAAACCAAAAGATGTGCATGCAAATGGTGCTTTTGGCAGAACGCGCACGTGGATTTCTACCAAACGACGTGCTAAGCATGCCGATGCTGCTCTTTTTAGCACCCGCGCACGCATTTGTGCGAAAACGCGTTTTAAGCATGCACATACATCTTTTGGTAGACGCGGATGAAGTTTTCTGCAAAACCACAAGATGTGAATGCAAATGGTGCTTTTTGCAGAACGCGCACGTGGATTTCTACCAAACGACATGCTAAGCATGCCGATGCTGCTCTTTTTAGCACCCGCGCACGCATTTGTGCGAAAACGCGTTTTAAGCATGCACATGCATCTTTTGGTAGACCCGGATGAAGTTTTCTGCAAAACCACAAGATGTGCATGCAAATGGTGCTTTTTGCAGAACGCGCACGTGGATTTCTACCAAACGACGTGCTAAGCATGCCGATGCTGCTATTTTTAGCACCCGCGCACGCATTTGTGCGAAAACGCGTTTTAAGCATGCACATGCATCTTTTGGTAGACGCGGATGAAGTTTTCTGCAAAACCACAAGATGTGCATGCAAATGGTGCTTTTTGCAGAACGCGCACGTGGATTTCTACCAAACGACGTGCTAAGCATGCCGATGCTGCTCTTTTTAGCACCCGCGCACGCATTTGTGCGAAAACGCGTTTTAAGCATGCACATGCATCTTTTGGTAGACACGGATGAAGTTTTCTGCAAAACCACAAGATGTGCATGCAAATGGTGCTTTTTGCAGAACGCGCACGTGGATTTCTACCAAACGACGTGCTAAGCATGCCGATGCTGCTCTTTTTAGCACCCGCGCACGGATTTGTGCGAAAACGCGTTTTAAACATGCACATGCATCTTTTGGTAGACGCGGATGAAGTTTTCTGCAAAACCACAAGATGTGCATGCAAATGGTGCTTTTGGCAGAACGCGCACGTGGATTTCTACCAAACGACGTGCTAAGCATGCCGATGCTGCTCTTTTTAGCACCCGCGCACGCATTTGTGCGAAAACGCGTTTTAAGCATGCACATGCATCTTTTGGTAGACGCGGATGAAGTTTTCTGCAAAACCACAAGATGTGCATGCAAATGGTGCTTTTTGCAGAACGCGCACGTGGATTTCTACCAAACGACGTGCTAAGCATGCCGATGCTGCTCTTTTTAGCACCCGCGCACACATTTGAGCGAAAACGCGTTTTAAGCATGCACATGCATCTTTTGGTAGACGCGGATGGTTTTCTGCAAAACCACAAGATGTGCATGCAAATGGTGCTTTTTGCAGAACGCGCACGTGGATTTCTACCAAACGACGTGCTAAGCATGCCGATGCTGCTCTTTTTAGCACCCGCGCACGGATTTGTGCGAAAACGCGTTTTAAGCATGCACATGCATCTTTTGGTAGACACGGATGAAGTTTTCTGCAAAACCACAAGATGTGCATGCAAATGGTGCTTTTGGCAGAACGCGCACGTGGATTTCTACCAAACGACGTGCTAAGCATGCCGATGCTGCTCTTTTTAGCACCCGCGCACGCATTTGTGCGAAAACGCGTTTTAAGCATGCACATGCATCTTTTGGTAGACGCGGATGAAGTTTTCTGCAAAACCACAAGATGTGCATGCAAATGGTGCTTTTTGCAGAACGCGCACGTGGATTTCTACCAAACGACGTGCTAAGCATGCCGATGCTGCTCTTTTTAGCACCCGCGCACGGATTTGTGCGAAAACGCGTTTTAAGCATGCACATGCATCTTTTGGTAGACACGGATGAAGTTTTCTGCAAAACCACAAGATGTGCATGCAAATGGTGCTTTTGGCAGAACGCGCACGTGGATTTCTACCAAACGACGTGCTAAGCATGCCGATGCTGCTCTTTTTAGCACCCGCGCACGCATTTGTGCGAAAACGCGTTTTTAAGCATGCACATGCATGTTTTGGTAGACGCGGATGAAGTTTTCTGCAAAACCACAAGATGTGCATGCAAATGGTGCTTTTTGCAGAACGCGCACGTGGATTTCTACCAAACGACGTGCTAAGCATGCCGATGCTGCTCTTTTAGCACCCGCGCACGCATTTGTGCGAAAACGCGTTTTAAGCATGCACATGCATCTTTTGGTAGACGCGGATGAAGTTTTCTGCAAAACCACAAGATGTGCATGCAAATGGTGCTTTTTGCAGAACGCGCACGTGGATTTCTACCAAACGACGTGCTAAGCATGCCGATGCTGCTCTTTTAGCACCCGCGCACGCATTTGTGCGAAAACGCGTTTTAGCATGCACATGCATCTTTTGGTAGACGCGGATGAAGTTTTCTGCAAAACCACAAGATGTGCATGCAAATGGTGCTTTTTGCAGAACGCGCACGTGGATTTCTACTAAACGATGTGCTAAGCTTGCCGATGCTTGCTCTTTTTAGGCACCCGCGCACGGATTTGTGCGAAAACGCGTTTTTAAGCATGCACATGCATCTTTTAGTAGACGCGGATGAAGTTTTCTGCAAAACCACAAGATGTGCATGCAAATGGTGCTTTTGGCAGAACGCGCACGTGGATTTCTACCAAACGACGTGCTAAGCATGCCGATGCTGCTCTTTTTAGCACCCGCGCACGGATTTGTGCGAAAACGCGTTTTAAGCATGCACATGCATCTTTTGGTAGACGCGGATGAAGTTTTCTGCAAAACCACAAGATGTGCATGCAAATGGTGCTTTTGGCAGAACGCGCACGTGGATTTCTACCAAACGACGTGCTAAGCATGCCGATGCTGCTCTTTTTAGCACCCGCGCACGCATTTGTGCGAAAACGCGTTTTAAGCATGCACATGCATCTTTTGGTAGACGCGGAAGAAGTTTTCTGCAAAACCACAAGATGTGCATGCAAATGGTGCTTTTTGCAGAACGCGCTCGTGGATTTCTACCAAACGACGTGCTAAGCATGCCGATGCTGCTCTCTTTAGCACCCGCGCACGCATTTGTGCGAAAACGCGTTTTAAGCATGCACATGCATCTTTTGGTAGACGCGGATGAAGTTTTCTGCAAAACCACAAGATGTGCATGCAATGGTGCTTTTTGCAGAACGCGCACGTGGATTTCTCCCAACGACGTGCTAAGCATGCCGATGCTGCTCTTTTTAGCACCCGCGCACGGATTTGTGCGAAAACGCGTTTTAAGCATGCACATGCATCTTTTGGTAGACGCGGATGAAGTTTTCTGCAAAACCACAAGATGTGCATGCAAATGGTGCTTTTTGCAGAACGCGCACGTGGATTTCTACCAAACGACGTGCTAAGCATGCCGATGCTGCTCTTTTAGCACCCGCGCACGCATTTGTGCGAAAACGCGTTTTAAGCATGCACATGCATCTTTTGGTAGACGCGGATGAAGTTTCTGCAAAACCACAAGATGTGCATGCAAATGGTGCTTTTTGCAGAACGCGCACGTGGATTTCTACCAAACGATTGTGCTAAGCTTGCCGATGCTGCTCTTTTTAGCACCCGCGCACGGATTTGTGCGAAAACGCGTTTTAAGCATGCACATGCATCTTTAGTAGACGCGGATGAAGTTTTCTGCAAAACCACAAGATGTGCATGCAAATGGTGCTTTTGGCAGAACGCGCACGTGGATTCTACCAAATGACGTGCTAAGCATGCCGATGCTGCTCTTTTTAGCACCCGCGCACGCATTTGTGCGAAACGCGTTTTAAGCATGCACATGCATCTTTTGGTAGACGCGGATGAAGTTTTCTGCAAAACCACAAGATCTGCATGCAAATGGTGCTTTTTGCAGAACGCGCACGTGGATTTCTACCAAACGACGTGCTAAGCATGCCGATGCTGCTCTTTTTTAGCACCCGCGCACGGATTTGTGCGAAAACGCGTTTTAAGCATGCACATGCATCTTTTGGTAGACGCGGATGAAGTTTTCTGCAAAACCAAAAGATGTGCATGCAAATGGTGCTTTTGGCAGAACGCGCACGTGGATTTCTACCAAACGACGTGCTAAGCATGCCGATGCTGCTCTTTTTAGCACCCGCGCACGCATTTGTGCGAAAACGCGTTTTAAGCATGCACATACATCTTTTGGTAGACGCGGATGAAGTTTTCTGCAAAACCACAAGATGTGAATGCAAATGGTGCTTTTTGCAGAACGCGCACGTGGATTTCTACCAAACGACATGCTAAGCATGCCGATGCTGCTCTTTTTAGCACCCCGCGCACGCATTTGTGCGAAAACGCGTTTTAAGCATGCACATGCATCTTTGGTAGACCCGGATGAAGTTTTCTGCAAAACCACAAGATGTGCATGCAAATGGTGCTTTTTGCAGAACGCGCACGTGGATTTCTACCAAACGACGTGCTAAGCATGCCGATGCTGCTATTTTAGCACCGCGCACGCATTTGTGCGAAAACGCGTTTTAAGCATGCACATGCATCTTTTGGTAGACGCGGATGAAGTTTTCTGCAAAACCACAAGATGTGCATGCAAATGGTGCTTTTGCAGAACGCGCACGTGGATTTCTACCAAACGACGTGCTAAGCATGCCGATGCTGCTCTTTTTAGCACCCGCGCACGCATTTGTGCGAAAACGCGTTTTAAGCATGCACATGCATCTTTTGGTAGACACGGATGAAGTTTTCTGCAAAACCACAAGATGTGCATGCAAATGGTGCTTTTTGCAGAACGCGCACGTGGATTTCTACCAAACGACGTGCTAAGCATGCCGATGCTGCTCTTTTTAGCACCCGCGCACGGATTTGTGCGAAAACGCGTTTTAACATGCACATGCATCTTTTGGTAGACGCGGATGAAGTTTTCTGCAAAACCACAAGATGTGCATGCAAATGGTGCTTTTGGCAGAACGCGCACGTGGATTTCTACCAAACGACGTGCTAAGCATGCCGATGCTGCTCTTTTTAGCACCGCGCACGCATTTGTGCGAAAACGCGTTTTAAGCATGCACATGCATCTTTTGGTAGACGCGGATGAAGTTTTCTGCAAAACCACAAGATGTGCATGCAAATGGTGCTTTTTTGCAGAACGCGCACGTGGATTTCTACCAAAACGACGTGCTAAGCATGCCGATGCTGCTCTTTTTAGCACCCGCGCACACATTTGAGCGAAAACGCGTTTTAAGCATGCACATGCATCTTTTGGTAGACGCGGATGGTTTTCTGCAAAACCACAAGATGTGCATGCAAATGGTGCTTTTTGCAGAACGCGCACGTGGATTTCTACCAAACGACGTGCTAAGCATGCCGATGCTGCTCTTTTTAGCACCCGCGCACGGATTTGTGCGAAAACGCGTTTTAAGCATGCACATGCATCTTTGGTAGACACGGATGAAGTTTTCTGCAAAACCACAAGATGTGCATGCAAATGGTGCTTTTGGCAGAACGCGCACGTGGATTTCTACCAAACGACGTGCTAAGCATGCGATGCTGCTCTTTTTAGCACCCGCGCACGCATTTGTGCGAAAACGCGTTTTAAGCATGCACATGCATCTTTTGGTAGACGCGGATGAAGTTTTCTGCAAAACCACAAGGATGTGCATGCAAATGGTGCTTTTTGCAGAACGCGCACGTGGATTTCTACCAAACGACGTGCTAAGCATGCCGATGCTGCTCTTTTTTAGCACCCGCGCACGGATTTGTGCGAAAACGCGTTTTAAGCATGCACATGCATCTTTTGGTAGACACGGATGAAGTTTTCTGCAAAACCACAAGATGTGCATGCAAATGGTGCTTTTGGCAGAACGCGCACGTGGATTTCTACCAAACGACGTGCTAAGCATGCCGATGCTGCTCTTTTTAGCACCCGCGCACGCATTTGTGCGAAAACGCGTTTTTAAGCATGCACATGCATCTTTTGGTAGACGCGGATGAAGTTTTCTGCAAAACCACAAGATGTGCATGCAAATGGTGCTTTTTGCAGAACGCGCTCGTGGATTTCTACCAAACGACGTGTAAGCATGCCGATGCTGCTCTTTTTAGCACCCCGCGCACGCATTTGTGCGAAAACGCGTTTTAAGCATGCACATGCATGTTTTGGTAGACGCGGATGAAGTTTTCTGCAAAACCACAAGATGTGCATGCAAATGGTGCTTTTTGCAGAACGCGCACGTGGATTTCTACCAAACGACGTGCTAAGCATGCCGATGCTGCTCTTTTTAGCACCCGCGCACGCATTTGTGCGAAAACGCGTTTTAAGCATGCACATGCATCTTTTGGTAGACGCGGATGAAGTTTTCTGCAAAACCACAAGATGTGCATTGCAAATGGTGCTTTTTGCAGAACGCGCACGTGGATTTCTACCAAACGACGTGCTAAGCATGCCGATGCTGCTCTTTTTAGCACCCGCGCACGCATTTGTGCGAAAACGCGTTTTAAGCATGCACATGCATCTTTTGGTAGACGCGGATGAAGTTTTCTGCAAAACCACAAGATGTGCATGCAAATGGTGCTTTTTGCAGAACGCGCACGTGGATTTCTACTAAACGATGTGCTAAGCTTGCCGATGCTGCTCTTTTTAGCACCCGCGCACGGATTTGTGCGAAAACGCGTTTTAAGCATGCACATGCATCTTTTAGTAGACGCGGATGAAGTTTTCTGCAAAACCACAAGATGTGCATGCAAATGGTGCTTTTGGCAGAACGCGCACGTGGATTTCTACCAAACGACGTGCTAAGCATGCCGATGCTGCTCTTTTTAGCACCCGCGCACGGATTTGTGCGAAAACGCGTTTTAAGCATGCACATGCATCTTTTGGTAGACGCGGATGAAGTTTTCTGCAAAACCACAAGATGGTGCATGCAAATGGTGCTTTTGGCAGAACGCGCACGTGGATTTCTACCAAACGACGTGCTAAGCATGCCGATGCTGCTCTTTTTAGCACCCGCGCACGCATTTGTGCGAAAACGCGTTTTTAAGCATGCACATGCATCTTTTGGTAGACGCGGAAGAAGTTTTCTGCAAAACCACAAGATGTGCATGCAAATGGTGCTTTTTGCAGAACGCGCTCGTGGATTTCTACCAAACGACGTGCTAAGCATGCCGATGCTGCTCTCTTTAGCACCCGCGCACGCATTTGTGCGAAAACGCGTTTTAAAGCATGCACATGCATCTTTTGGTAGACGCGGATGAAGTTTTCTGCAAAACCACAAGATGTGCATGCAAATGGTGCTTTTTGCAGAACGCGCACGTGGATTTCTCCCAAACGACGTGCTAAGCATGCCGATGCTGCTCTTTTTTAGCACCCGCGCACGGATTTGTGCGAAAACGCGTTTTAAGCATGCACATGCATCTTTTGGTAGACGCGGATGAAGTTTTCTGCAAAACCACAAGATGTGCATGCAAATGGTGCTTTTTGCAGAACGCGCACGTGGATTTCTACCAAACGATGTGCTAAGCTTGCCGATGCTGCTCTTTTTTAGCACCCGCGCACGGATTTGTGCGAAAACGCGTTTTAAGCATGCACATGCATCTTTTAGTAGACGCGGATGAAGTTTTCTGCAAAACCACAAGATGTGCATGCAAATGGTGCTTTTGGCAGAACGCGCACGTGGATTTCTACCAAATGACGTGCTAAGCATGCCGATGCTGCTCTTTTTAGCACCCGCGCACGCATTTGTGCGAAAACGCGTTTTAAGCATGCACATGCATCTTTTGGTAGACGCGGATGAAGTTTTCTGCAAAACCACAAGATCTGCATGCAAATGGTGCTTTTTGCAGAACGCGCACGTGGATTTCTACCAAACGACGTGCTAAGCATGCCGATGCTGCTCTTTTTAGCACCCGCGCACGCATTTGTGCGAAAACGCGTTTTAAGCATGCACATGCATCTTTTGGTAGACACGGATGAAGTTTTCTGCAAAACCACAAGATGTGCATGCAAATGTGCTTTTTGCAGAACGCGCACGTGGATTTCTACCAAACGACGTGCTAAGCATGCCGATGCTGCTCTTTTTAGCACCCGCGCACGGATTTGTGCGAAAACGCGTTTTAAACATGCACATGCATCTTTTGGTAGACGCGGATGAAGTTTTCTGCAAAACCACAAGATGTGCATGCAAATGGTGCTTTTGGCAGAACGCGCACGTGGATTTCTACCAAACGACGTGCTAAGCATGCCGATGCTGCTCTTTTTAGCACCCGCGCACGCATTTGTGCGAAAACGCGTTTTAAGCATGCACATGCATCTTTGGTAGACGCGGATGAAGTTTTCTGCAAAACCACAAGATGTGCATGCAAATGGTGCTTTTTGCAGAACGCGCACGTGGATTTCTACCAAACGACGTGCTAAGCATGCCGATGCTGCTCTTTTTAGCACCCGCGCACACATTTGAGCGAAAACGCGTTTTAAGCATGCACATGCATCTTTTGGTAGACGCGGATGGTTTTCTGCAAAACCACAAGATGTGCATGCAAATGGTGCTTTTTGCAGAACGCGCACGTGGATTTCTACCAAACGACGTGCTAAGCATGCCGATGCTGCTCTTTTTAGCACCCGCGCACGGATTTGTGCGAAAACGCGTTTTAAGCATGCACATGCATCTTTTGGTAGACACGGATGAAGTTTTCTGCAAAACCACAAGATGTGCATGCAAATGGTGCTTTTGGCAGAACGCGCACGTGGATTTCTACCAAACGACGTGCTAAGCATGCCGATGCTGCTCTTTTTAGCACCCGCGCACGCATTTGTGCGAAAACGCGTTTTAAGCATGCACATGCATCTTTTGGTAGACGCGGATGAAGTTTTCTGCAAAACCACAAGATGTGCATGCAAATGGTGCTTTTTGCAGAACGCGCACGTGGATTTCTACCAAACGACGTGCTAAGCATGCCGATGCTGCTCTTTTTAGCACCCGCGCACGGATTTGTGCGAAAACGCGTTTTAAGCATGCACATGCATCTTTTGGTAGACACGGATGAAGTTTTCTGCAAAACCACAAGATGTGCATGCAAATGGTGCTTTTGGCAGAACGCGCACGTGGATTTCTACCAAACGACGTGCTAAGCATGCCGATGCTGCTCTTTTTAGCACCCGCGCACGCATTTGTGCGAAAACGCGTTTTAAGCATGCACATGCATCTTTTGGTAGACGCGGATGAAGTTTTCTGCAAAACCACAAGATGTGCATGCAAATGGTGCTTTTTGCAGAACGCGCTCGTGGATTTCTACCAAACGACGTGCTAAGCATGCCGATGCTGCTCTTTTTAGCACCCGCGGACGCATTTGTGCGAAAACGCGTTTTAAGCATGCACATGCATGTTTTGGTAGACGCGGATGAAGTTTTCTGCAAAACCACAAGATGTGCATGCAAATGGTGCTTTTTGCAGAACGCGCACGTGGATTTCTACCAAACGACGTGCTAAGCATGCCGATGCTGCTCTTTTTAGCACCCGCGCACGCATTTGTGCGAAAACGCGTTTTAAGCATGCACATGCATCTTTTGGTAGACGCGGATGAAGTTTTCTGCAAAACCACAAGATGTGCATGCAAATGGTGCTTTTTGCAGAACGCGCACGTGGATTTCTACCAAACGACGTGCTAAGCATGCCGATGCTGCTCTTTTTAGCACCCGCGCACGCATTTGTGCGAAAACGCGTTTTAAGCATGCACATGCATCTTTTGGTAGACGCGGATGAAGTTTTCTGCAAAACCACAAGATGTGCATGCAAATGGTGCTTTTTGCAGAACGCGCACGTGGATTTCTACTAAACGATGTGCTAAGCTTGCCGATGCTGCTCTTTTTAGCACCCGCGCACGGATTTGTGCGAAAACGCGTTTTAAGCATGCACATGCATCTTTTAGTAGACGCGGATGAAGTTTTCTGCAAAACCACAAGATGTGCATGCAAATGGTGCTTTTGGCAGAACGCGCACGTGGATTTCTACCAAACGACGTGCTAAGCATGCCGATGCTGCTCTTTTTAGCACCCGCGCACGGATTTGTGCGAAAACGCGTTTTAAGCATGCACATGCATCTTTTGGTAGACGCGGATGAAGTTTTCTGCAAAACCACAAGATGTGCATGCAAATGGTGCTTTTGGCAGAACGCGCACGTGGATTTCTACCAAACGACGTGCTAAGCATGCCGATGCTGCTCTTTTTAGCACCCGCGCACGCATTTGTGCGAAAACGCGTTTTAAGCATGCACATGCATCTTTTGGTAGACGCGGAAGAAGTTTTCTGCAAAACCACAAGATGTGCATGCAAATGGTGCTTTTTGCAGAACGCGCTCGTGGATTTCTACCAAACGACGTGCTAAGCATGCCGATGCTGCTCTCTTTAGCACCCGCGCACGCATTTGTGCGAAAACGCGTTTTAAGCATGCACATGCATCTTTTGGTAGACGCGGATGAAGTTTTCTGCAAAACCACAAGATGTGCATGCAAATGGTGCTTTTTGCAGAACGCGCACGTGGATTTCTCCCAAACGACGTGCTAAGCATGCCGATGCTGCTCTTTTTAGCACCCGCGCACGGATTTGTGCGAAAACGCGTTTTAAGCATGCACATGCATCTTTTGGTAGACGCGGATGAAGTTTTCTGCAAAACCACAAGATGTGCATGCAAATGGTGCTTTTGGCAGAACGCGCACGTGGATTTCTACCAAACGACGTGCTAAGCATGCCGATGCTGCTCTTTTTAGCACCTGCGCACGCATTTGTGCGAAAACGCGTTTTAAGCATGCACATGCATCTTTTGGTAGACGCGGATGAAGTTTTCTGCAAAACCACAAGATGTGCATGCAAATGGTGCTTTTTGCAGAACGCGCTCGTGGATTTCTACCAAACGACGTGCTAAGCATGCCGATGCTGCTCTTTTTAGCACCCGCGCACGGATTTGTGCGAAAACGCGTTTTAAGCATGCACATGCATCTTTTGGTAGACACGGATGAAGTTTTCTGCAAAACCACAAGATGTGCATGCAAATGGTGCTTTTGGCAGAACGCGCACGTGAATTTCTACCAAACGACGTGCTAAGCATGCCGATGCTGCTCTTTTTAGCACCCGCGCACGCATTTGTGCGAAAACGCGTTTTAAGCATGCACATGCATCTTTTGGTAGACGCAGATGAAGCTTTCTGCAAAACCACAAGATGTGCATGCAAATGGTGCTTTTTGCAGAACGCGCACGTGGATTTCTACCAAACGACGTGCTAAGCATGCCGATGCTGCTCTTTTTAGCACCCGCGCACGGATTTGTGCGAAAACGCGTTTTAAGCATGCACATGCATCTTTTGGTAGACACGGATGAAGTTTTCTGCAAAACCACAAGATGTGCATGCAAATGGTGCTTTTGGCAGAACGCGCACGTGGATTTCTACCAAACGACGTGCTAAGCATGCCGATGCTGCTCTTTTTAGCACCCGCGCACGCATTTGTGCGAAAACGCGTTTTAAGCATGCACATGCATCTTTTGGTAGACGCGGATGAAGTTTTCTGCAAAACCACAAGATGTGCATGCAAATGGTGCTTTTTGCAGAACGCGCTCGTGGATTTCTACCAAACGACGTGCTAAGCATGCCGATGCTGCTCTTTTTAGCACCCGCGCACGCATTTGTGCGAAAACGCGTTTTAAGCATGCACATGCATGTTTTGGTAGACGCGGATGAAGTTTTCTGCAAAACCACAAGATGTGCATGCAAATGGTGCTTTTTGCAGAACGCGCACGTGGATTTCTACCAAACGACGTGCTAAGCATGCCGATGCTGCTCTTTTTAGCACCCGCGCACGCATTTGTGCGAAAACGCGTTTTAAGCATGCACATGCATCTTTTGGTAGACGCGGATGAAGTTTTCTGCAAAACCACAAGATGTGCATGCAAATGGTGCTTTTTGCAGAACGCGCACGTGGATTTCTACCAAACGACGTGCTAAGCATGCCGATGCTGCTCTTTTTAGCACCCGCGCACGCATTTGTGCGAAAACGCGTTTTAAGCATGCACATGCATCTTTTGGTAGACGCGGATGAAGTTTTCTGCAAAACCACAAGATGTGCATGCAAATGGTGCTTTTTGCAGAACGCGCACGTGGATTTCTACTAACGATGTGCTAAGCTTGCCGATGCTGCTCTTTTTAGCACCCGCGCACGGATTTGTGCGAAAACGCGTTTTAAGCATGCACATGCATCTTTTAGTAGACGCGGATGAAGTTTTCTGCAAAACCACAAGATGTGCACGCAAATGGTGCTTTTGGCAGAACGCGCACGTGGATTTCTACCAAACGACGTGCTAAGCATGCCGATGCTGCTCTTTTTAGCACCCGCGCACGGATTTGTGCGAAAACGCGTTTTAAGCATGCACATGCATCTTTTGGTAGACGCGGATGAAGTTTTCTGCAAAACCACAAGATGTGCATGCAAATGGTGCTTTTTGCAGAACGCGCACGTGGATTTCTACCAAACGACGTGCTAAGCATGCCGATGCTGCTCTTTTTAGCACCCGCGCACGCATTTGTGCGAAAACGCGTTTTAAGCATGCACATGCATCTTTTGGTAGACGCGGAAGAAGTTTTCTGCAAAACCACAAGATGTGCATGCAAATGGTGCTTTTTGCAGAACGCGCTCGTGGATTTCTACCAAACGACGTGCTAAGCATGCCGATGCTGCTCTCTTTAGCACCCGCGCACGCATTTGTGCGAAAACGCGTTTTAAGCATGCACATGCATCTTTTGGTAGACGCGGATGAAGTTTTCTGCAAAACCACAAGATGTGCATGCAAATGGTGCTTTTTGCAGAACGCGCACGTGGATTTCTCCCAAACGACGTGCTAAGCATGCCGATGCTGCTCTTTTTAGCACCCGCGCACGGATTTGTGCGAAAACGCGTTTTAAGCATGCACATGCATCTTTTGGTAGACGCGGATGAAGTTTTCTGCAAAACCACAAGATGTGCATGCAAATGGTGCTTTTGGCAGAACGCGCACGTGGATTTCTACCAAACGACGTGCTAAGCATGCCGATGCTGCTCTTTTTAGCACCTGCGCACGCATTTGTGCGAAAACGCGTTTTAAGCATGCACATGCATCTTTTGGTAGACGCGGATGAAGTTTTCTGCAAAACCACAAGATGTGCATGCAAATGGTGCTTTTTGCAGAACGCGCTCGTGGATTTCTACCAAACGACGTGCTAAGCATGCCGATGCTGCTCTTTTTAGCACCCGCGCACGGATTTGTGCGAAAACGCGTTTTAAGCATGCACATGCATCTTTTGGTAGACACGGATGAAGTTTTCTGCAAAACCACAAGATGTGCATGCAAATGGTGCTTTTGGCAGAACGCGCACGTGAATTTCTACCAAACGACGTGCTAAGCATGCCGATGCTGCTCTTTTTAGCACCCGCGCACGCATTTGTGCGAAAACGCGTTTTAAGCATGCACATGCATCTTTTGGTAGACGCAGATGAAGCTTTCTGCAAAACCACAAGATGTGCATGCAAATGGTGCTTTTTGCAGAACGCGCACGTGGATTTCTACCAAACGACGTGCTAAGCATGCCGATGCTGCTCTTTTTAGCACCCGCGCACGGATTTGTGCGAAAACGCGTTTTAAGCATGCACATGCATCTTTTGGTAGACACGGATGAAGTTTTCTGCAAAACCACAAGATGTGCATGCAAATGGTGCTTTTGGCAGAACGCGCACGTGGATTTCTACCAAACGACGTGCTAAGCATGCCGATGCTGCT
Source organism: Dermacentor andersoni (assembly GCF_023375885.2). Taxonomy (NCBI): domain Eukaryota; kingdom Metazoa; phylum Arthropoda; class Arachnida; order Ixodida; family Ixodidae; genus Dermacentor; species Dermacentor andersoni. The sequence continues at coordinate 71,446 of NW_027314966.1, forward strand.
CTTTTTAGCACCCGCGCACGCATTTGTGCGAAAACGCGTTTTAAGCATGCACATGCATCTTTTGGTAGACGCGGATGAAGTTTTCTGCAAAACCACAAGATGTGCATGCAAATGGTGCTTTTTGCAGAAAGCGCTCGTGGATTTCTACCAAACGACGTGCTAAGCATGCCGATGCTGCTCTTTTTAGCACCCGCGCACGCATTTGTGCGAAAACGCGTTTTAAGCATGCACATGCATCTTTTGGTAGACGCGGATGAAGTTTTCTGCAAAACCACAAGATGTGCATGCAAATGGTGCTTTTTGCAGAACGCGCACGTGGATTTCTACCAAACGACGTGCTAAGCATGCCGATGCTGCTCTTTTTAGCACCCGCGCACGCATTTGTGCGAAAACGCGTTTTAAGCATGCACATGCATCTTTTGGTAGACGCGGATGAAGTTTTCTGCAAAACCACAAGATGTGCATGCAAATGGTGCTTTTTGCAGAACGCGCACGTGGATTTCTTCCAAACGACGTGCTAAGCATGCCGATGCTGCTCTTTTTAGCACCCGCGCACGCATTTGTGCGAAAACGCGTTTTAAGCATGCACATGCATCTTTTGGTAGACGCGGATGAAGTTTTCTGCAAAACCACAAGATGTGCATGCAAATGGTGCTTTTTGCAGAACGCGCACGTGGATTTCTACTAAACGATGTGCTAAGCTTGCCGATGCTGCTCTTTTTAGCACCCGCGCACGGATTTGTGCGAAAACGCGTTTTAAGCATGCACATGCATCTTTTAGTAGACGCGGATGAAGTTTTCTGCAAAACCACAAGATGTGCATGCAAATGGTGCTTTTGGCAGAACGCGCACGTGGATTTCTACCAAATGACGTGCTAAGCATGCCGATGCTGCTCTTTTTAGCACCCGCGCACGCATTTGTGCGAAAACGCGTTTTAAGCATGCACATGCATCTTTTGGTAGACGCGGATGAAGTTTTCTGCAAAACCACAAGATGTGCATGCAAATGGTGCTTTTTGCAGAACGCGCACGTGGATTTCTACCAAACGACGTGCTAAGCATGCCGATGCTGCTCTTTTTAGCACCCGCGCACGGATTTGTGCGAAAACGCGTTTTAAGCATGCACATGCATCTTTTGGTAGACGCGGATGAAGTTTTCTGCAAAACCACAAGATGTGCATGCAAATGGTGCTTTTGGCAGAACGCGCACGTGGATTTCTACCAAACGACGTGCTAAGCATGCCGATGCTGCTCTTTTTAGCACCCGCGCACGCATTTGTGCGAAAACGCGTTTTAAGCATGCACATGCATCTTTTGGTAGACGCGGAAGAAGTTTTCTGCAAAACCACAAGATGTGCATGCAAATGGTGCTTTTTGCAGAACGCGCTCGTGGATTTCTACCAAACGACGTGCTAAGCATGCCGATGCTGCTCTCTTTAGCACCCGCGCACGCATTTGTGCGAAAACGCGTTTTAAGCATGCACATGCATCTTTTGGTAGACGCGGATGATGTTTTCTGCAAAACCACAAGATGTGCATGCAAATGGTGCTTTTTGCAGAACGCGCACGTGGATTTCTCCCAAACGACGTGCTAAGCATGCCGATGCTGCTCTTTTTAGCACCCGCGCACGCATTTGTGCGAAAACGCGTTTTAAGCATGCACATGCATCTTTTGGTAGACGCGGATGAAGTTTTCTGCAAAACCACAAGATGTGCATGCAAATGGTGCTTTTGGCAGAACGCGCACGTGGATTTCTACCAAACGACGTGCTAAGCATGCCGATGCTGCTCTTTTTAGCACCCGCGCACGCATTTGTGCGAAAACGCGTTTTAAGCATGCACATGCATCTTTTGGTAGACGCGGAAGAAGTTTTCTGCAAAACCACAAGATGTGCATGCAAATGGTGCTTTTTGCAGAACGCGCTCGTGGATTTCTACCAAACGACGTGCTAAGCATGCCGATGCTGCTCTCTTTAGCACCCGCGCACGCATTTGTGCGAAAACGCGTTTTAAGCATGCACATGCATCTTTTGGTAGACGCGGATGATGTTTTCTGCAAAACCACAAGATGTGCATGCAAATGGTGCTTTTTGCAGAACGCGCACGTGGATTTCTCCCAAACGACGTGCTAAGCATGCCGATGCTGCTCTTTTTAGCACCCGCGCACGCATTTGTGCGAAAACGCGTTTTAAGCATGCACATGCATCTTTTGGTAGACGCGGATGAAGTTTTCTGCAAAACCACAAGATGTGCATGCAAATGGTGCTTTTTGCAGAACGCGCTCGTGGATTTCTACCAAACGACGTGCTAAGCATGCCGATGCTGCTCTTTTTAGCACCCGCGCACGCATTTGTCCGAAAACGCGTTTTAAGCATGCACATGCATCTTTTGGTAGACGCGGATGAAGTTTTCTGCAAAACCACAAGATGTGCATGCAAATGGTGCTTTTTGCAGAACGCGCACGTGGATTTCTACCAAACGACGTGCTAAGCATGCCGATGCTGCTCTTTTTAGCACCCGCGCACGGATTTGTGCGAAAACGCGTTTTAAGCATGCACATACATCTTTTGGTAGACGCGGATGAAGTTTTCTGCAAAACCACAAGATGTGCATGCAAATGGTGCTTTTGGCAGAACGCGCACGTGGATTTCTACCAAACGACGTGCTAAGCATGCGGATGCTGCTCTTTTTAGCACCCACGCACGCATTTGTGCGAAAACGCGTTTTAAGCATGCACATGCATCTTTTGGTAGACGCGGATGAAGTTTTCTGCAAAACCACAAGATGTGCATGCAAATGGTGCTTTTTGCAGAACGCGCTCGTGGATTTCTACCAAACGACGTGCTAAGCATGCCGATGCTGCTCTTTTTAGCACCCGCGCACGCATTTGTGCGAAAACGCGTTTTAAGCATGCACATGCATCTTTTGGTAGACGCGGATGAAGTTTTGTGCAAAACCACAAGATGTGCATGCAAATGGTGCTTTTTGCAGAACGCGCACGTGGATTTCTACCAAACGACGTGCTAAGCATGCCGATGCTGCTCTTTTTAGCACCCGCGCACGGATTTGTGCGAAAACGCGTTTTAAGCATGCACATGCATCTTTTGGTAGACGCGGATGAAGTTTTCTGCAAAACCACAAGGTGTGCATGCAAATGGTGCTTTTGGCAGAACGCGCACGTGGATTTCTACCAAACGACGTGCTAAGCATGCGGATGCTGCTCTTTTTAGCACCCACGCACGCATTTGTGCGAAAACGCGTTTTAAGCATGCACATGCATCTTTTGGTAGACGCGGATGAAGTTTTCTGCAAAACCACAAGATGTGCATGCAAATGGTGCTTTTTGCAGAACGCGCTCGTGGATTTCTACCAAACGACGTGCTAAGCATGCCGATGCTGCTCTTTTTAGCACCCGCGCACGCATTTGTGCGAAAACGCGTTTTAAGCATGCACATGCATCTTTTGGTAGACGCGGATGAAGTTTTCTGCAAAACCACAAGATGTGCATGGAAATGGTGCTTTTTGCAGAACGCGCACGTGGATTTCTACCAAACGACGTGCTAAGCATGCCGATGCTGCTCTTTTTAGCACCCGCGCACGGATTTGTGCGAAAACGCGTTTTAAGCATGCACATGCATCTTTTGGTAGACGCGGATGAAGTTTTCTGCAAAACCACAAGATGTGCATGCAAATGGTGCTTTTTGCAGAACGCGCACGTGGATTTCTACCAAACGACGTGCTAAGCATGCCGATGCTGCTCTTTTTAGCACCCGCGCACGCATTTGTGCGAAAACGCGTTTTAAGCATGCACATGCATCTTTTGGTAGACGCGGATGAAGTTTTCTGCAAAACCACAAGATGTGCATGCAAATGGTGCTTTTTGCAGAACGCGCTCGTGGATTTCTACCAAACGACGTGCTAAGCATGCCGATGCTGCTCTTTTTAGCACCCGCGCACGCATTTGTGCGAAAACGCGTTTTAAGCATGCACATGCATCTTTTGGTAGACGCGGATGAGTTTTCTGCAAAACCACAAGATGTGCATGCAAATGGTGCTTTTTGCAGAACGCGCACGTGGATTTCTACCAAACGACGTGCTAAGCATGCCGATGCTGCTCTTTTTAGCACCCGCGCACGCATTTGTGCGAAAACGCGTTTTAAGCATGCACATGCATCTTTTGGTAGATGCGGATGAAGTTTTCTGCAAAACCACAAGATGTGCATGCAAATGGTGCTTTTTGCAGAACGCGCACGTGGATTTCTACCAAACGACGTGCTAAGCATGCCGATGCTGCTCTTTTTAGCACCCGCGCACGGATTTGTGCGAAAACGCGTTTTAAGCATGCACATGCATCTTTTGGTAGACGCGGATGAAGTTTTCTGCAAAACCACAAGATGTGCATGCAAATGGTGCTTTTTGCAGAACGCGCTCGTGGATTTCTACCAAACGACGTGCTAAGCATGCCGATGCTGCTCTTTTTAGCACCCGCGCACGCATTTGTGCGAAAACGCGTTTTAAGCATGCACATGCATCTTTTGGTAGACGCGGATGAAGTTTTGTGCAAAACCACAAGATGTGCATGCAAATGGTGCTTTTTGCAGAACGCGCTCGTGGATTTCTACCAAACGACGTGCTAAGCATGCCGATGCTGCTCTTTTTAGCACCCGCGCACGCATTTGTGCGAAAACGCGTTTTAAGCATGCACATGCATCTTTTGGTAGACGCGGATGAAGTTTTCTGCAAAACCACAAGATGTGCATGGAAATGGTGCTTTTTGCAGAACGCGCACGTGGATTTCTACCAAACGACGTGCTAAGCATGCCGATGCTGCTCTTTTTAGCACCCGCGCACGGATTTGTGCGAAAACGCGTTTTAAGCATGCACATGCATCTTTTGGTAGACGCGGATGAAGTTTTCTGCAAAACCACAAGATGTGCATGCAAATGGTGCTTTTTGCAGAACGCGCACGTGGATTTCTACCAAACGACGTGCTAAGCATGCCGATGCTGCTCTTTTTAGCACCCGCGCACGCATTTGTGCGAAAACGCGTTTTAAGCATGCACATGCATCTTTTGGTAGACGCGGATGAAGTTTTCTGCAAAACCACAAGATGTGCATGCAAATGGTGCTTTTTGCAGAACGCGCTCGTGGATTTCTACCAAACGACGTGCTAAGCATGCCGATGCTGCTCTTTTTAGCACCCGCGCACGGATTTGTGCGAAAACGCGTTTTAAGCATGCACATGCATCTTTTGGTAGACGCGGATGAAGTTTTCTGCAAAACCACAAGATGTGCATGCAAATGGTGCTTTTTGCAGAACGCGCACGTGGATTTCTACCAAACGACGTGCTAAGCATGCCGATGCTGCTCTTTTTAGCACCCGCGCACGCATTTGTGCGAAAACGCGTTTTAAGCATGCACATGCATCTTTTGGTAGACGCGGATGAAGTTTTCTGCAAAACCACAAGATGTGCATGCAAATGGTGCTTTTTGCAGAACGCGCTCGTGGATTTCTACCAAACGACGTGCTAAGCATGCCGATGCTGCTCTTTTTAGCACCCGCGCACGGATTTGTGCGAAAACGCGTTTTAAGCATGCACATGCATCTTTTGGTAGACGCGGATGAAGTTTTCTGCAAAACCACAAGATGTGCATGCAAATGGTGCTTTTTGCAGAACGCGCTCGTGGATTTCTACCAAACGACGTGCTAAGCATGCCGATGCTGCTCTTTTTAGCACCCGCGCACGCATTTGTGCGAAAACGCGTTTTAAGCATGCACACGAATCTTTTGGTAGACGCGGATGAAGTTTTCTGCAAAACCACAAGATGTGCATGCAAATGGTGCTTTTTGCAGAACGCGCACGTGGATTTCTACCAAACGACGTGCTAAGCATGCCGATGCTGCTCTTTTTAGCACCCGCGCACGCATTTGTGCGAAAACGCGTTTTAAGCATGCACATGCATCTTTTGGTAGACGCGGATGAAGTTTTCTGCAAAACCACAAGATGTGCATGCAAATGGTGCTTCTTGCAGAACGCGCACGTGGATTTCTACCAAACGATGTGCTAAGCTTGCCGATGCTGCTCTTTTTAGCACCCGCGCACGGATTTGTGCGAAAACGCGTTTTAAGCATGCACATGCATCTTTTAGTAGACGCGGATGAAGTTTTCTGCAAAACCACAAGATGTGCATGCAAATGGTGCTTTTGGCAGAACGCGCACGTGGATTTCTACCAAATGACGTGCTAAGCATGCCGATGCTGCTCTTTTTAGCACCCGCGCACGCATTTGTGCGAAAACGCGTTTTAAGCATGCACATGCATCTTTTGGTAGACGCGGATGAAGTTTTCTGCAAAACCACAAGATCTGCATGCAAATGGTGCTTTTTGCAGAACGCGCACGTGGATTTCTACCAAACGACGTGCTAAGCATGCCGATGCTGCTCTTTTTAGCACCCGCGCACGGATTTGTGCGAAAACGCGTTTTAAGCATGCACATGCATCTTTTGGTAGACGCGGATGAAGTTTTCTGCAAAACCAAAAGATGTGCATGCAAATGGTGCTTTTGGCAGAACGCGCACGTGGATTTCTACCAAATGACGTGCTAAGCATGCCGATGCTGCTCTTTTTAGCACCCGCGCACGCATTTGTGCGAAAACGCGTTTTAAGCATGCACATACATCTTTTGGTAGACGCGGATGAAGTTTTCTGCAAAACCACAAGATGTGAATGCAAATGGTGCTTTTTGCAGAACGCGCACGTGGATTTCTACCAAACGACGTGCTAAGCATGCCGATGCTGCTCTTTTTAGCACCCGCGCACACATTTGTGCGAAAACGCGTTTTAAGCATGCACATGCATCTTTTGGTAGACGCGGATGAAGTTTTCTGCAAAACCACAAGATGTGCATGCAAATGGTGCTTTTTGCAGAACGCGCACGTGGATTTCTACCAAACGACGTGCTAAGCATGCCGATGCTGCTCTTTTTAGCACCCGCGCACGGATTTGTGCGAAAACGCGTTTTAAGCATGCACATGCATCTTTTGGTAGACACGGATGAAGTTTTCTGCAAAACCACAAGATGTGCATGCAAATGGTGCTTTTTGCAGAACGCGCACGTGGATTTCTACCAAACGACGTGCTAAGCATGCCGATGCTGCTCTTTTTAGCACCCGCGCACGCATTTGTGCGAAAACGCGTTTTAAGCATGCACATGCATCTTTTAGTAGACGCGGATGAAGTTTTCTGCAAAACCACAAGATGTGCATGCAAATGGTGCTTTTGGCAGAACGCGCACGTGGATTTCTACCAAATGACGTGCTAAGCATGCCGATGCTGCTCTTTTTAGCACCCGCGCACGCATTTGTGCGAAAACGCGTTTTAAGCATGCACATGCATCTTTTGGTAGACGCGGATGAAGTTTTCTGCAAAACCACAAGATGTGCATGCAAATGGTGCTTTTTGCAGAACGCGCACGTGGATTTCTACCAAACGACGTGCTAAGCATGCCGATGCTGCTCTTTTTAGCACCCGCGCACGGATTTGTGCGAAAACGCGTTTTAAGCATGCACATGCATCTTTTGGTAGACGCGGATGAAGTTTTCTGCAAAACCACAAGATGTGCATGCAAATGGTGCTTTTGGCAGAACGCGCACGTGGATTTCTACCAAACGACGTGCTAAGCATGCCGATGCTGCTCTTTTTAGCACCCGCGCACGCATTTGTGCGAAAACGCGTTTTAAGCATGCACATGCATCTTTTGGTAGACGCGGAAGAAGTTTTCTGCAAAACCACAAGATGTGCATGCAAATGGTGCTTTTTGCAGAACGCGCTCGTGGATTTCTACCAAACGACGTGCTAAGCATGCCGATGCTGCTCTCTTTAGCACCCGCGCACGCATTTGTGCGAAAACGCGTTTTAAGCATGCACATGCATCTTTTGGTAGACGCGGATGATGTTTTCTGCAAAACCACAAGATGTGCATGCAAATGGTGCTTTTTGCAGAACGCGCACGTGGATTTCTCCCAAACGACGTGCTAAGCTTGCCGATGCTGCTCTTTTTAGCACCCGCGCACGCATTTGTGCGAAAACGCGTTTTAAGCATGCACATGCATCTTTTGGTAGACGCGGATGAAGTTTTCTGCAAAACCACAAGATGTGCATGCAAATGGTGCTTTTTGCAGAACGCGCTCGTGGATTTCTACCAAACGACGTGCTAAGCATGCCGATGCTGCTCTTTTTAGCACCCGCGCACGCATTTGTCCGAAAACGCGTTTTAAGCATGCACATGCATCTTTTGGTAGACGCGGATGAAGTTTTCTGCAAAACCACAAGATGTGCATGCAAATCGTGCTTTTTTCAGAACGCGCACGTGGATTTCTACCAAACGACGTGCTAAGCATGCCGATGCTGCTCTTTTTAGCACCCGCGCACACAGTTGTGCGAAAACGCGTTTTAAGCATGCACATGCATCTTTTGGTAGACGCGGATGAAGTTTTCTGCAAAACCACAAGATGTGCATGCAAATGGTGCTTTTTGCAGAACGCGCACGTGGATTTCTACCAAACGACGTGCTAAGCATGCCGATGCTGCTCTTTTTAGCACCCGCGCACGGATTTGTGCGAAAACGCGTTTTAAGCATGCACATGCATCTTTTGGTAGACACGGATGAAGTTTTCTGCAAAACCACAAGATGTGCATGCAAATGGTGCTTTTTGCAGAACGCGCACGTGGATTTCTACCAAACGACGTGCTAAGCATGCCGATGCTGCTCTTTTTAGCACCCGCGCACGCATTTGTGCGAAAACGCGTTTTAAGCATGCACATGCATCTTTTGGTAGACGCGGATGAAGTTTTCTGCAAAACCAAAAGATGTGCATGCAAATGGTGCTTTTGGCAGAACGCGTACGTGGATTTCTACCAAACGACGTGCTAAGCATGCCGATGCTGCTCTTTTTAGCACCCGCGCACGCATTTGTGCGAAAACGCGTTTTAAGCATGCACATGCATCTTTTGGTAGACGCGGATGAAGTTTTCTGCAAAACCACAAGATGTGAATGCAAATGGTGCTTTTTGCAGAACGCGCACGTGGATTTCTACCAAACGACGTGCTAAGCATGCCGATGCTGCTCTTTTTAGCACCCGCGCACACATTTGTGCGAAAACGCGTTTTAAGCATGCACATGCATCTTTTGGTAGACGCGGATGAAGTTTTCTGCAAAACCACAAGATGTGCATGCAAATGGTGCTTTTTGCAGAACGCGCACGTGGATTTCTACCAAACGACGTGCTAAGCATGCCGATGCTGCTCTTTTTAGCACCCGCGCACGGATTTGTGCGAAAACGCGTTTTAAGCATGCACATGCATCTTTTGGTAGACACGGATGAAGTTTTCTGCAAAACCACAAGATGTGCATGCAAATGGTGCTTTTTGCAGAACGCGCACGTGGATTTCTACCAAACGACGTGCTAAGCATGCCGATGCTGCTCTTTTTAGCACCCGCGCACGCATTTGTGCGAAAACGCGTTTTAAGCATGCACATGCATCTTTTGGTAGACGCGGATGAAGTTTTCTGCAAAACCAAAAGATGTGCATGCAAATGGTGCTTTTGGCAGAACGCGTACGTGGATTTCTACCAAACGACGTGCTAAGCATGCCGATGCTGCTCTTTTTAGCACCCGCGCACGCATTTGTGCGAAAACGCGTTTTAAGCATGCACATGCATCTTTTGGTAGACGCGGATGAAGTTTTCTGCAAAACCACAAGATGTGAATGCAAATGGTGCTTTTTGCCGAACGCGCACGTGGATTTCTACCAAACGACGTGCTAAGCATGCCGATGCTGCTCTTTTTAGCACCCGCGCACGGATTTGTGCGAAAACGCGTTTTAAGCATGCACATGCATCTTTTGGTAGACGCGGATGAAGTTTTCTGCAATACCACAAGATGTGCATGCAAATGGTGCTTTTGGCAGAACGCGCACGTGGATTTCTACCAAACGACGTGCTAAGCATGCCGATGCTGCTCTTTTTAGCACCCGCGCACGCATTTGTGCGAAAACGCGTTTTAAGCATGCACATGCATCTTTTGGTAGACGCGGATGAAGTTTTCTGCAAAACCACAAGATGTGCATGCAAATGGTGCTTTTTGCAGAACGCGCACGTGGATTTCTACCAAACGACGTGCTAAGCATGCCGATGCTGCTCTTTTTAGCACCCGCGCACGGATTTGTGCGAAAACGCGTTTTAAGCATGCACATGCATCTTTTGGTAGACGCGGATGAAGTTTTCTGCAAAACCACAAGATGTGCATGCAAATGGTGCTTTTGGCAGAACGCGCACGTGGATTTCTACCAAACGACGTGCTAAGCATGCGGATGCTGCTCTTTTTAGCACCCACGCACGCATTTGTGCGAAAACGCGTTTTAAGCATGCACATGCATCTCTTGGTAGACGCGGATGAAGTTTTCTGCAAAACCACAAGATGTGCATGCAAATGGTGCTTTTTGCAGAACGCGCTCGTGGATTTCTACCAAACGACGTGCTAAGCATGCCGATGCTGCTCTTTTTAGCACCCGCGCACGCATTTGTGCGAAAACGCGTTTTAAGCATGCACATGCATCTTTTGGTAGACGCGGATGAAGTTTTCTGCAAAACCACAAGATGTGCATGCAAATGGTGCTTTTTGCAGAACGCGCACGTGGATTTCTACCAAACGACGTGCTAAGCATGCCGATGCTGCTCTTTTTAGCACCCGCGCACGGATTTGTGCGAAAACGCGTTTTAAGCATGCACATGCATCTTTTGGTAGATGCGGATGAAGTTTTCTGCAAAACCACAAGATGTGCATGCAAATGGTGCTTTTGGCAGAACGCGCACGCGGATTTCTACCAAACGACGTGCTAAGCATGCCGATGCTGCTCTTTTTAGCACCCGCGCACGCATTTGTGCGAAAACGCGTTTTAAGCATGCACATACATCTTTTGGTAGACGCGGATGAAGTTTTCTGCAAAACCACAAGATGTGAATGCAAATGGTGCTTTTTGCAGAACGCGCACGTGGATTTCTACCAAACGACGTGCTAAGCATGCCGATGCTGCTCTTTTTAGCACCCGCGCACGGATTTGTGCGAAAACGCGTTTTAAGCATGCACATGCATCTTTTGGTAGATGCGGATGAAGTTTTCTGCAAAACCACAAGATGTGCATGCAAATGGTGCTTTTGGCAGAACGCGCACGCGGATTTCTACCAAACGACGTGCTAAGCATGCCGATGCTGCTCTTTTTAGCACCCGCGCACGCATTTGTGCGAAAACGCGTTTTAAGCATGCACATGCATCTTTTGGTAGACGCGGATGAAGTTTTCTGCAAAACCACAAGATGTGCATGCAAATGGTGCTTTTTGCAGAACGCGCTCGTGGATTTCTACCAAACGACGTGCTAAGCATGCCGATGCTGCTCTTTTTAGCACCCGCGCACGCATTTGTGCGAAAACGCGTTTTAAGCATGCACATGCATCTTTTGGTAGACGCGGATGAAGTTTTCTGCAAAACCACAAGATGTGCATGCAAATGGTGCTTTTTGCAGAACGCGCACGTGGATTTCTACCAAACGACGTGCTAAGCATGCCGATGCTGCTCTTTTTAGCACCCGCGCACGGATTTGTGCGAAAACGCGTTTTAAGCATGCACATGCATCTTTTGGTAGACGCGGATGAAGTTTTCTGCAAAACCACAAGATGTGCATGCAAATGGTGCTTTTGGCAGAACGCGCACGTGGATTTCTACCAAACGACGTGCTAAGCATGCCGATGCTGCTCTTTTTAGCACCCGCGCACGCATTTGTGCGAAAACGTGTTTTAAGCATGCACATGCATCTTTTGGTAGACCCGGATGAAGTTTTCTGCAAAACCACAAGATGTGCATGCAAATGGTGCTTTTTGCAGAACGCGCACGTGGATTTCTACCAAACGACGTGCTAAGCATGCCGATGCTGCTCTTTTTAGCACCCGCGCACGCATTTGTGCGAAAACGCGTTTTAAGCATGCACATGCATCTTTTGGTAGACGCGGATGAAGTTTTCTGCAAAACCACAAGATGTGCATGCAAATGGTGCTTTTTGCAGAACGCGCACGTGGATTTCTACCAAACGACGTGCTAAGCATGCCGATGCTGCTCTTTTTAGCACCCGCGCACGCATTTGTGCGAAAACGCGTTTTAAGCATGCACATGCATCTTTTGGTAGACACGGATGAAGTTTTCTGCAAAACCACAAGATGTGCATGCAAATGGTGCTTTTTGCAGAACGCGCACGTGGATTTCTACCAAACGACGTGCTAAGCATGCCGATGCTGCTCTTTTTAGCACCCGCGCACGGATTTGTGCGAAAACGCGTTTTAAACATGCACATGCATCTTTTGGTAGACGCAGATGAAGTTTTCTGCAAAACCACAAGATGTGCATGCAAATGGTGCTTTTTGCAGAACGCGCTCGTGGATTTCTACCAAACGACGTGCTAAGCATGCCGATGCTGCTCTTTTTAGCACCCGCGCACGCATTTGTGCGAAAACGCGTTTTAAGCATGCACATGCATCTTTTGGTAGACGCGGATGAAGTTTTCTGCAAAACCACAAGATGTGCATGGAAATGGTGCTTTTTGCAGAACGCGCACGTGGATTTCTACCAAACGACGTGCTAAGCATGCCGATGCTGCTCTTTTTAGCACCCGCGCACGGATTTGTGCGAAAACGCGTTTTAAGCATGCACATGCATCTTTTGGTAGACGCGGATGAAGTTTTCTGCAAAACCACAAGATGTGCATGCAAATGGTGCTTTTTGCAGAACGCGCACGTGGATTTCTACCAAACGACGTGCTAAGCATGCCGATGCTGCTCTTTTTAGCACCCGCGCACGCATTTGTGCGAAAACGCGTTTTAAGCATGCACATGCATCTTTTGGTAGACGCGGATGAAGTTTTCTGCAAAACCACAAGATGTGCATGCAAATGGTGCTTTTTGCAGAACGCGCTCGTGGATTTCTACCAAACGACGTGCTAAGCATGCCGATGCTGCTCTTTTTAGCACCCGCGCACGCATTTGTGCGAAAACGCGTTTTAAGCATGCACATGCATCTTTTGGTAGACGCGGATGAGTTTTCTGCAAAACCACAAGATGTGCATGCAAATGGTGCTTTTTGCAGAACGCGCACGTGGATTTCTACCAAACGACGTGCTAAGCATGCCGATGCTGCTCTTTTTAGCACCCGCGCACGCATTTGTGCGAAAACGCGTTTTAAGCATGCACATGCATCTTTTGGTAGATGCGGATGAAGTTTTCTGCAAAACCACAAGATGTGCATGCAAATGGTGCTTTTTGCAGAACGCGCACGTGGATTTCTACCAAACGACGTGCTAAGCATGCCGATGCTGCTCTTTTTAGCACCCGCGCACGGATTTGTGCGAAAACGCGTTTTAAGCATGCACATGCATCTTTTGGTAGACGCGGATGAAGTTTTCTGCAAAACCACAAGATGTGCATGCAAATGGTGCTTTTTGCAGAACGCGCTCGTGGATTTCTACCAAACGACGTGCTAAGCATGCCGATGCTGCTCTTTTTAGCACCCGCGCACGCATTTGTGCGAAAACGCGTTTTAAGCATGCACACGAATCTTTTGGTAGACGCGGATGAAGTTTTCTGCAAAACCACAAGATGTGCATGCAAATGGTGCTTTTTGCAGAACGCGCACGTGGATTTCTACCAAACGACGTGCTAAGCATGCCGATGCTGCTCTTTTTAGCACCCGCGCACGCATTTGTGCGAAAACGCGTTTTAAGCATGCACATGCATCTTTTGGTAGACGCGGATGAAGTTTTCTGCAAAACCACAAGATGTGCATGCAAATGGTGCTTCTTGCAGAACGCGCACGTGGATTTCTACCAAACGATGTGCTAAGCTTGCCGATGCTGCTCTTTTTAGCACCCGCGCACGGATTTGTGCGAAAACGCGTTTTAAGCATGCACATGCATCTTTTAGTAGACGCGGATGAAGTTTTCTGCAAAACCACAAGATGTGCATGCAAATGGTGCTTTTGGCAGAACGCGCACGTGGATTTCTACCAAATGACGTGCTAAGCATGCCGATGCTGCTCTTTTTAGCACCCGCGCACGCATTTGTGCGAAAACGCGTTTTAAGCATGCACATGCATCTTTTGGTAGACGCGGATGAAGTTTTCTGCAAAACCACAAGATCTGCATGCAAATGGTGCTTTTTGCAGAACGCGCACGTGGATTTCTACCAAACGACGTGCTAAGCATGCCGATGCTGCTCTTTTTAGCACCCGCGCACGGATTTGTGCGAAAACGCGTTTTAAGCATGCACATGCATCTTTTGGTAGACGCGGATGAAGTTTTCTGCAAAACCAAAAGATGTGCATGCAAATGGTGCTTTTGGCAGAACGCGCACGTGGATTTCTACCAAACGACGTGCTAAGCATGCCGATGCTGCTCTTTTTAGCACCCGCGCACGCATTTGTGCGAAAACGCGTTTTAAGCATGCACATACATCTTTTGGTAGACGCGGATGAAGTTTTCTGCAAAACCACAAGATGTGAATGCAAATGGTGCTTTTTGCAGAACGCGCACGTGGATTTCTACCAAACGACGTGCTAAGCATGCCGATGCTGCTCTTTTTAGCACCCGCGCACACATTTGTGCGAAAACGCGTTTTAAGCATGCACATGCATCTTTTGGTAGACGCGGATGAAGTTTTCTGCAAAACCACAAGATGTGCATGCAAATGGTGCTTTTTGCAGAACGCGCACGTGGATTTCTACCAAACGACGTGCTAAGCATGCCGATGCTGCTCTTTTTAGCACCCGCGCACGGATTTGTGCGAAAACGCGTTTTAAGCATGCACATGCATCTTTTGGTAGACACGGATGAAGTTTTCTGCAAAACCACAAGATGTGCATGCAAATGGTGCTTTTTGCAGAACGCGCACGTGGATTTCTACCAAACGACGTGCTAAGCATGCCGATGCTGCTCTTTTTAGCACCCGCGCACGCATTTGTGCGAAAACGCGTTTTAAGCATGCACATGCATCTTTTAGTAGACGCGGATGAAGTTTTCTGCAAAACCACAAGATGTGCATGCAAATGGTGCTTTTGGCAGAACGCGCACGTGGATTTCTACCAAATGACGTGCTAAGCATGCCGATGCTGCTCTTTTTAGCACCCGCGCACGCATTTGTGCGAAAACGCGTTTTAAGCATGCACATGCATCTTTTGGTAGACGCGGATGAAGTTTTCTGCAAAACCACAAGATGTGCATGCAAATGGTGCTTTTTGCAGAACACGCACGTGGATTTCTACCAAACGACGTGCTAAGCATGCCGATGCTGCTCTTTTTAGCACCCGCGCACGGATTTGTGCGAAAACGCGTTTTAAGCATGCACATGCATCTTTTGGTAGACGCGGATGAAGTTTTCTGCAAAACCACAAGATGTGCATGCAAATGGTGCTTTTGGCAGAACGCGCACGTGGATTTCTACCAAACGACGTGCTAAGCATGCCGATGCTGCTCTTTTTAGCACCCGCGCACGCATTTGTGCGAAAACGCGTTTTAAGCATGCACATGCATCTTTTGGTAGACGCGGAAGAAGTTTTCTGCAAAACCACAAGATGTGCATGCAAATGGTGCTTTTTGCAGAACGCGCTCGTGGATTTCTACCAAACGACGTGCTAAGCATGCCGATGCTGCTCTCTTTAGCACCCGCGCACGCATTTGTGCGAAAACGCGTTTTAAGCATGCACATGCATCTTTTGGTAGACGCGGATGATGTTTTCTGCAAAACCACAAGATGTGCATGCAAATGGTGCTTTTTGCAGAACGCGCACGTGGATTTCTCCCAAACGACGTGCTAAGCTTGCCGATGCTGCTCTTTTTAGCACCCGCGCACGCATTTGTGCGAAAACGCGTTTTAAGCATGCACATGCATCTTTTGGTAGACGCGGATGAAGTTTTCTGCAAAACCACAAGATGTGCATGCAAATGGTGCTTTTTGCAGAACGCGCTCGTGGATTTCTACCAAACGACGTGCTAAGCATGCCGATGCTGCTCTTTTTAGCACCCGCGCACGCATTTGTCCGAAAACGCGTTTTAAGCATGCACATGCATCTTTTGGTAGACGCGGATGAAGTTTTCTGCAAAACCACAAGATGTGCATGCAAATCGTGCTTTTTTCAGAACGCGCACGTGGATTTCTACCAAACGACGTGCTAAGCATGCCGATGCTGCTCTTTTTAGCACCCGCGCACACATTTGTGCGAAAACGCGTTTTAAGCATGCACATGCATCTTTTGGTAGACGCGGATGAAGTTTTCTGCAAAACCACAAGATGTGCATGCAAATGGTGCTTTTTGCAGAACGCGCACGTGGATTTCTACCAAACGACGTGCTAAGCATGCCGATGCTGCTCTTTTTAGCACCCGCGCACGGATTTGTGCGAAAACGCGTTTTAAGCATGCACATGCATCTTTTGGTAGACGCGGATGAAGTTTTCTGCAAAACCACAAGATGTGCATGCAAATGGTGCTTTTTGCAGAACGCGCACGTGGATTTCTACCAAACGACGTGCTAAGCATGCCGATGCTGCTCTTTTTAGCACCCGCGCACGCATTTGTGCGAAAACGCGTTTTAAGCATGCACATGCATCTTTTGGTAGACGCGGATGAAGTTTTCTGCAAAACCAAAAGATGTGCATGCAAATGGTGCTTTTGGCAGAACGCGTACGTGGATTTCTACCAAACGACGTGCTAAGCATGCCGATGCTGCTCTTTTTAGCACCCGCGCACGCATTTGTGCGAAAACGCGTTTTAAGCATGCACATGCATCTTTTGGTAGACGCGGATGAAGTTTTCTGCAAAACCACAAGATGTGAATGCAAATGGTGCTTTTTGCAGAACGCGCACGTGGATTTCTACCAAACGACGTGCTAAGCATGCCGATGCTGCTCTTTTTAGCACCCGCGCACACATTTGTGCGAAAACGCGTTTTAAGCATGCACATGCATCTTTTGGTAGACGCGGATGAAGTTTTCTGCAAAACCACAAGATGTGCATGCAAATGGTGCTTTTTGCAGAACGCGCACGTGGATTTCTACCAAACGACGTGCTAAGCATGCCGATGCTGCTCTTTTTAGCACCCGCGCACGGATTTGTGCGAAAACGCGTTTTAAGCATGCACATGCATCTTTTGGTAGACACGGATGAAGTTTTCTGCAAAACCACAAGATGTGCATGCAAATGGTGCTTTTTGCAGAACGCGCACGTGGATTTCTACCAAACGACGTGCTAAGCATGCCGATGCTGCTCTTTTTAGCACCCGCGCACGCATTTGTGCGAAAACGCGTTTTAAGCATGCACATGCATCTTTTGGTAGACGCGGATGAAGTTTTCTGCAAAACCAAAAGATGTGCATGCAAATGGTGCTTTTGGCAGAACGCGTACGTGGATTTCTACCAAACGACGTGCTAAGCATGCCGATGCTGCTCTTTTTAGCACCCGCGCACGCATTTCTGCGAAAACGCGTTTTAAGCATGCACATGCATCTTTTGGTAGACGCGGATGAAGTTTTCTGCAAAACCACAAGATGTGAATGCAAATGGTGCTTTTTGCCGAACGCGCACGTGGATTTCTACCAAACGACGTGCTAAGCATGCCGATGCTGCTCTTTTTAGCACCCGCGCACGGATTTGTGCGAAAACGCGTTTTAAGCATGCACATGCATCTTTTGGTAGACGCGGATGAAGTTTTCTGCAATACCACAAGATGTGCATGCAAATGGTGCTTTTGGCAGAACGCGCACGTGGATTTCTACCAAACGACGTGCTAAGCATGCCGATGCTGCTCTTTTTAGCACCCGCGCACGGATTTGTGCGAAAACGCGTTTTAAGCATGCACATGCATCTTTTGGTAGACGCGGATGAAGTTTTCTGCAAAACCACAAGATGTGCATGCAAATGGTGCTTTTGGCAGAACGCGCACGTAGATTTCTACCAAACGACGTGCTAAGCATGCCGATGCTGCTCTTTTTAGCACCCGCGCACGCATTTGTGCGAAAACGCGTTTTAAGCATGCACATGCATCTTTTGGTAGACGCGGATGAAGTTTTCTGCAAAACCACAAGATGTGCATGCAAATGGTGCTTTTTGCAGAACGCGCACGTGGATTTCTACCAAACGACGTGCTAAGCATGCCGATGCTGCTCTTTTTAGCACCCGCGCACGCATTTGTGCGAAAACGCGTTTTAAGCATGCACATGCATCTTTTAGTAGACGCGGATGAAGTTTTCTGCAAAACCACAAGATGTGCATGCAAATGGTGCTTTTGGCAGAACGCGCACGTGGATTTCTACCAAATGACGTGCTAAGCATGCCGATGCTGCTCTTTTTAGCACCCGCGCACGCATTTGTGCGAAAACGCGTTTTAAGCATGCACATGCATCTTTTGGTAGACGCGGATGAAGTTTTCTGCAAAACCACAAGATGTGCATGCAAATGGTGCTTTTTGCAGAACGCGCACGTGGATTTCTACCAAACGACGTGCTAAGCATGCCGATGCTGCTCTTTTTAGCACCCGCGCACGGATTTGTGCGAAAACGCGTTTTAAGCATGCACATGCATCTTTTGGTAGACGCGGATGAAGTTTTCTGCAAAACCACAAGATGTGCATGCAAATGGTGCTTTTGGCAGAACGCGCACGTGGATTTCTACCAAACGACGTGCTAAGCATGCCGATGCTGCTCTTTTTAGCACCCGCGCACGCATTTGTGCGAAAACGCGTTTTAAGCATGCACATGCATCTTTTGGTAGACGCGGAAGAAGTTTTCTGCAAAACCACAAGATGTGCATGCAAATGGTGCTTTTTGCAGAACGCGCTCGTGGATTTCTACCAAACGACGTGCTAAGCATGCCGATGCTGCTCTCTTTAGCACCCGCGCACGCATTTGTGCGAAAACGCGTTTTAAGCATGCACATGCATCTTTTGGTAGACGCGGATGATGTTTTCTGCAAAACCACAAGATGTGCATGCAAATGGTGCTTTTTGCAGAACGCGCACGTGGATTTCTCCCAAACGACGTGCTAAGCTTGCCGATGCTGCTCTTTTTAGCACCCGCGCACGCATTTGTGCGAAAACGCGTTTTAAGCATGCACATGCATCTTTTGGTAGACGCGGATGAAGTTTTCTGCAAAACCACAAGATGTGCATGCAAATGGTGCTTTTTGCAGAACGCACTCGTGGATTTCTACCAAACGACGTGCTAAGCATGCCGATGCTGCTCTTTTTAGCACCCGCGCACGCATTTGTCCGAAAACGCGTTTTAAGCATGCACATGCATCTTTTGGTAGACGCGGATGAAGTTTTCTGCAAAACCACAAGATGTGCATGCAAATCGTGCTTTTTTCAGAACGCGCACGTGGATTTCTACCAAACGACGTGCTAAGCATGCCGATGCTGCTCTTTTTAGCACCCGCGCACACATTTGTGCGAAAACGCGTTTTAAGCATGCACATGCATCTTTTGGTAGACGCGGATGAAGTTTTCTGCAAAACCACAAGATGTGCATGCAAATGGTGCTTTTTGCAGAACGCGCACGTGGATTTCTACCAAACGACGTGCTAAGCATGCCGATGCTGCTCTTTTTAGCACCCGCGCACGGATTTGTGCGAAAACGCGTTTTAAGCATGCACATGCATCTTTTGGTAGACACGGATGAAGTTTTCTGCAAAACCACAAGATGTGCATGCAAATGGTGCTTTTTGCAGAACGCGCACGTGGATTTCTACCAAACGACGTGCTAAGCATGCCGATGCTGCTCTTTTTAGCACCCGCGCACGCATTTGTGCGAAAACGCGTTTTAAGCATGCACATGCATCTTTTGGTAGACGCGGATGAAGTTTTCTGCAAAACCAAAAGATGTGCATGCAAATGGTGCTTTTGGCAGAACGCGTACGTGGATTTCTACCAAACGACGTGCTAAGCATGCCGATGCTGCTCTTTTTAGCACCCGCGCACGCATTTGTGCGAAAACGCGTTTTAAGCATGCACATGCATCTTTTGGTAGACGCGGATGAAGTTTTCTGCAAAACCACAAGATGTGAATGCAAATGGTGCTTTTTGCAGAACGCGCACGTGGATTTCTACCAAACGACGTGCTAAGCATGCCGATGCTGCTCTTTTTAGCACCCGCGCACACATTTGTGCGAAAACGCGTTTTAAGCATGCACATGCATCTTTTGGTAGACGCGGATGAAGTTTTCTGCAAAACCACAAGATGTGCATGCAAATGGTGCTTTTTGCAGAACGCGCACGTGGATTTCTACCAAACGACGTGCTAAGCATGCCGATGCTGCTCTTTTTAGCACCCGCGCACGGATTTGTGCGAAAACGCGTTTTAAGCATGCACATGCATCTTTTGGTAGACACGGATGAAGTTTTCTGCAAAACCACAAGATGTGCATGCAAATGGTGCTTTTTGCAGAACGCGCACGTGGATTTCTACCAAACGACGTGCTAAGCATGCCGATGCTGCTCTTTTTAGCACCCGCGCACGCATTTGTGCGAAAACGCGTTTTAAGCATGCACATGCATCTTTTGGTAGACGCGGATGAAGTTTTCTGCAAAACCAAAAGATGTGCATGCAAATGGTGCTTTTGGCAGAACGCGTACGTGGATTTCTACCAAACGACGTGCTAAGCATGCCGATGCTGCTCTTTTTAGCACCCGCGCACGCATTTCTGCGAAAACGCGTTTTAAGCATGCACATGCATCTTTTGGTAGACGCGGATGAAGTTTTCTGCAAAACCACAAGATGTGAATGCAAATGGTGCTTTTTGCCGAACGCGCACGTGGATTTCTACCAAACGACGTGCTAAGCATGCCGATGCTGCTCTTTTTAGCACCCGCGCACGGATTTGTGCGAAAACGCGTTTTAAGCATGCACATGCATCTTTTGGTAGACGCGGATGAAGTTTTCTGCAATACCACAAGATGTGCATGCAAATGGTGCTTTTGGCAGAACGCGCACGTGGATTTCTACCAAACGACGTGCTAAGCATGCCGATGCTGCTCTTTTTAGCACCCGCGCACGCATTTGTGCGAAAACGCGTTTTAAGCATGCACATGCATCTTTTGGTAGACGCGGATGAAGTTTTCTGCAAAACCACAAGATGTGCATGCAAATGGTGCTTTTTGCAGAACGCGCACGTGGATTTCTACCAAACGACGAGCTAAGCATGCCGATGCTGCTCTTTTTAGCACCCGCGCACGGATTTGTGCGAAAACGCGTTTTAAGCATGCACATGCATCTTTTGGTAGACGCGGATGAAGTTTTCTGCAAAACCACAAGATGTGCATGCAAATGGTGCTTTTGGCAGAACGCGCACGTGGATTTCTACCAAACGACGTGCTAAGCATGCGGATGCTGCTCTTTTTAGCACCCACGCACGCATTTGTGCGAAAACGCGTTTTAGCATGCACATGCATCTTTTGGTAGACGCGGATGAAGTTTTCTGCAAAACCACAAGATGTGCATGCAAATGGTGCTTTTTGCAGAACGCGCTCGTGGATTTCTACCAAACGACGGCTAAGCATGCCGATGCTGCTCTTTTTAGCACCCGCGCACGCATTTGTGCGAAAACGCGTTTTAAGCATGCACATGCATCTTTTGGTAGACGCGGATGAAGTTTTCTGCAAAACCACAAGATGTGCATGCAAATGGTGCTTTTTGCAGAACGCGCACGTGGATTTCTACCAAACGACGTGCTAAGCATGCCGATGCTGCTCTTTTTAGCACCCGCGCACGGATTTGTGCGAAAACGCGTTTTAAGCATGCACATGCATCTTTTGGTAGATGCGGATGAAGTTTTCTGCAAAACCACAAGATGTGCATGCAAATGGTGCTTTTGGCAGAACGCGCACGCGGATTTCTACCAAACGACGTGCTAAGCATGCCGATGCTGCTCTTTTTAGCACCCGCGCACGCATTTGTGCGAAAACGCGTTTTAAGCATGCACATACATCTTTTGGTAGACGCGGATGAAGTTTTCTGCAAAACCACAAGATGTGAATGCAAATGGTGCTTTTTGCAGAACGCGCACGTGGATTTCTACCAAACGACGTGCTAAGCATGCCGATGCTGCTCTTTTTAGCACCCGCGCACGGATTTGTGCGAAAACGCGTTTTAAGCATGCACATGCATCTTTTGGTAGATGCGGATGAAGTTTTCTGCAAAACCACAAGATGTGCATGCAAATGGTGCTTTTGGCAGAACGCGCACGCGGATTTCTACCAAACGACGTGCTAAGCATGCCGATGCTGCTCTTTTTAGCACCCGCGCACGCATTTGTGCGAAAACGCGTTTTAAGCATGCACATGCATCTTTTGGTAGACGCGGATGAAGTTTTCTGCAAAACCACAAGATGTGCATGCAAATGGTGCTTTTTGCAGAACGCGCTCGTGGATTTCTACCAAACGACGTGCTAAGCATGCCGATGCTGCTCTTTTTAGCACCCGCGCACGCATTTGTGCGAAAACGCGTTTTAAGCATGCACATGCATCTTTTGGTAGACGCGGATGAAGTTTTCTGCAAAACCACAAGATGTGCATGCAAATGGTGCTTTTTGCAGAACGCGCACGTGGATTTCTACCAAACGACGTGCTAAGCATGCCGATGCTGCTCTTTTTAGCACCCGCGCACGGATTTGTGCGAAAACGCGTTTTAAGCATGCACATGCATCTTTTGGTAGACGCGGATGAAGTTTTCTGCAAAACCACAAGATGTGCATGCAAATGGTGCTTTTGGCAGAACGCGCACGTGGATTTCTACCAAACGACGTGCTAAGCATGCCGATGCTGCTCTTTTTAGCACCCGCGCACGCATTTGTGCGAAAACGCGTTTTAAGCATGCACATGCATCTTTTGGTAGACCCGGATGAAGTTTTCTGCAAAACCACAAGATGTGCATGCAAATGGTGCTTTTTGCAGAACGCGCACGTGGATTTCTACCAAACGACGTGCTAAGCATGCCGATGCTGCTATTTTTAGCACCCGCGCACGCATTTGTGCGAAAACGCGTTTTAAGCATGCACATGCATCTTTTGGTAGACGCGGATGAAGTTTTCTGCAAAACCACAAGATGTGCATGCAAATGGTGCTTTTTGCAGAACGCGCACGTGGATTTCTACCAAACGACGTGCTAAGCATGCCGATGCTGCTCTTTTTAGCACCCGCGCACGCATTTGTGCGAAAACGCGTTTTAAGCATGCACATGCATCTTTTGGTAGACACGGATGAAGTTTTCTGCAAAACCACAAGATGTGCATGCAAATGGTGCTTTTTGCAGAACGCGCACGTGGATTTCTACCAAACGACGTGCTAAGCATGCCGATGCTGCTCTTTTTAGCACCCGCGCACGGATTTGTGCGAAAACGCGTTTTAAACATGCACATGCATCTTTTGGTAGACGCGGATGAAGTTTTCTGCAAAACCACAAGATGTGCATGCAAATGGTGCTTTTGGCAGAACGCGCACGTGGATTTCTACCAAACGACGTGCTAAGCATGCCGATGCTGCTCTTTTTAGCACCCGCGCACGCATTTGTGCGAAAACGCGTTTTAAGCATGCACATGCATCTTTTGGTAGACGCGGATGAAGTTTTCTGCAAAACCACAAGACGTGCATGCAAATGGTGCTTTTTGCAGAACGCGCACGTGGATTTCTACCAAACGACGTGCTAAGCATGCCGATGCTGCTCTTTTTAGCACCCGCGCACACATTTGAGCGAAAACGCGTTTTAAGCATGCACATGCATCTTTTGGTAGACGCGGATGAAGTTTTCTGCAAAACCACAAGATGTGCATGCAAATGGTGCTTTTTGCAGAACGCGCACGTGGATTTCTACCAAACGACGTGCTAAGCATGCCGATGCTGCTCTTTTTAGCACCCGCGCACGCATTTGTGCGAAAACGCGTTTTAAGCATGCACATGCATCTTTTGGTAGACGCGGATGAAGTTTTCTGCAAAACCACAAGATGTGCATGCAAATGGTGCTTTTTGCAGAACGCGCACGTGGATTTCTACCAAACGACGTGCTAAGCATGCCGATGCTGCTCTTTTTAGCACCCGCGCACGGATTTGTGCGAAAACGCGTTTTAAGCATGCACATGCATCTTTTGGTAGACACGGATGAAGTTTTCTGCAAAACCACAAGATGTGCATGCAAATGGTGCTTTTGGCAGAACGCGCACGTGGATTTCTACCAAACGACGTGCTAAGCATGCCGATGCTGCTCTTTTTAGCACCCGCGCACGCATTTGTGCGAAAACGCGTTTTAAGCATGCACATGCATCTTTTGGTAGACGCGGATGAAGTTTTCTGCAAAACCACAATATGTGCATGCAAATGGTGCTTTTTGCAGAACGCGCTCGTGGATTTCTACCAAACGACGTGCTAAGCATGCCGATGCTGCTCTTTTTAGCACCCGCGCACGCATTTGTGCGAAAACGCGTTTTAAGCATGCACATGCATGTTTTGGTAGACGCGGATGAAGTTTTCTGCAAAACCACAAGATGTGCATGCAAATGGTGCTTTTTGCAGAACGCGCACGTGGATTTCTACCAAACGACGTGCTAAGCATGCCGATGCTGCTCTTTTTAGCACCCGCGCACGCATTTGTGCGAAAACGCGTTTTAAGCATGCACATGCATCTTTTGGTAGACGCGGATGAAGTTTTCTGCAAAACCACAAGATGTGCATGCAAATGGTGCTTTTTGCAGAACGCGCACGTGGATTTCTACCAAACGACGTGCTAAGCATGCCGATGCTGCTCTTTTTAGCACCCGCGCACGCATTTGTGCGAAAACGCGTTTTAAGCATGCACATGCATCTTTTGGTAGACGCGGATGAAGTTTTCTGCAAAACCACAAGATGTGCATGCAAATGGTGCTTTTGGCAGAACGCGCACGTGGATTTCTACCAAATGACGTGCTAAGCATGCCGATGCTGCTCTTTTTAGCACCCGCGCACGCATTTGTGCGAAAACGCGTTTTAAGCATGCACATGCATCTTTTGGTAGACGCGGATGAAGTTTTCTGCAAAACCACAAGATGTGCATGCAAATGGTGCTTTTTGCAGAACGCGCACGTGGATTTCTACCAAACGACGTGCTAAGCATGCCGATGCTGCTCTTTTTAGCACCCGCGCACGGATTTGTGCGAAAACGCGTTTTAAGCATGCACATGCATCTTTTGGTAGACGCGGATGAAGTTTTCTGCAAAACCACAAGATGTGCATGCAAATGGTGCTTTTGGCAGAACGCGCACGTGGATTTCTACCAAACGACGTGCTAAGCATGCCGATGCTGCTCTTTTTAGCACCCGCGCACGCATTTGTGCGAAAACGCGTTTTAAGCATGCACATGCATCTTTTGGTAGACGCGGAAGAAGTTTTCTGCAAAACCACAAGATGTGCATGCAAATGGTGCTTTTTGCAGAACGCGCTCGTGGATTTCTACCAAACGACGTGCTAAGCATGCCGATGCTGCTCTCTTTAGCACCCGCGCACGCATTTGTGCGAAAACGCGTTTTAAGCATGCACATGCATCTTTTGGTAGACGCGGATGAAGTTTTCTGCAAAACCACAAGATGTGCATGCAAATGGTGCTTTTTGCAGAACGCGCACGTGGATTTCTCCCAAACGACGTGCTAAGCATGCCGATGCTGCTCTTTTTAGCACCCGCGCACGGATTTGTGCGAAAACGCGTTTTAAGCATGCACATGCATCTTTTGGTAGACGCGGATGAAGTTTTCTGCAAAACCACAAGATGTGCATGCAAATGGTGCTTTTGGCAGAACGCGCACGTGGATTTCTACCAAACGACGTGCTAAGCATGCCGATGCTGCTCTTTTTAGCACCCGCGCACGCATTTGTGCGAAAACGCGTTTTAAGCATGCACATGCATCTTTTGGTAGACGCGGATGAAGTTTTCTGCAAAACCACAAGATGTGCATGCAAATGGTGCTTTTTGCAGAACGCGCACGTGGATTTCTACCAAACGACGTGCTAAGCATGCCGATGCTGCTCTTTTTAGCACCCGCGCACGCATTTGTGCGAAAACGCGTTTTAAGCATGCACATGCATCTTTTGGTAGACGCGGATGAAGTTTTCTGCAAAACCACAAGATGTGCATGCAAATGGTGCTTTTTGCAGAACGCGCACGTGGATTTCTACCAAACGACGTGCTAAGCATGCCGATGCTGCTCTTTTTAGCACCCGCGCACGCATTTGTGCGAAAACGCGTTTTAAGCATGCACATGCATCTTTTGGTAGACGCGGATGAAGTTTTCTGCAAAACCACAAGATCTGCATGCAAATGGTGCTTTTTGCAGAACGCGCACGTGGATTTCTACCAAACGACGTGCTAAGCATGCCGATGCTGCTCTTTTTAGCACCCGCGCACGGATTTGTGCGAAAATGCGTTTTAAGCATGCACATGCATCTTTTGGTAGACGCGGATGAAGTTTTCTGCAAAACCAAAAGATGTGCATGCAAATGGTGCTTTTGGCAGAACGCGCACGTGGATTTCTACCAAACGACGTGCTAAGCATGCCGATGCTGCTCTTTTTAGCACCCGCGCACGCATTTGTGCGAAAACGCGTTTTAAGCATGCACATACATCTTTTGGTAGACGCGGATGAAGTTTTCTGCAAAACCACAAGATGTGCATGCAAATGGTGCTTTTTGCAGAACGCGCACGTGGATTTCTACCAAACGACGTGCTAAGCATGCCGATGCTGCTCTTTTTAGCACCCGCGCACGGATTTGTGCGAAAACGCGTTTTAAGCATGCACATGCATCTTTTGGTAGACGCGGATGAAGTTTTCTGCAAAACCACAAGATGTGCATGCAAATGGTGCTTTTGGCAGAACGCGCACGTGGATTTCTACCAAACGACGTGCTAAGCATGCGGATGCTGCTCTTTTTAGCACCCACGCACGCATTTGTGCGAAAACGCGTTTTAAGCATGCACATGCATCTTTTGGTAGACGCGGATGAAGTTTTCTGCAAAACCACAAGATGTGCATGCAAATGGTGCTTTTTGCAGAACGCGCTCGTGGATTTCTACCAAACGACGTGCTAAGCATGCCGATGCTGCTCTTTTTAGCACCCGCGCACGCATTTGTGCGAAAACGCGTTTTAAGCATGCACATGCATCTTTTGGTAGACGCGGATGAAGTTTTCTGCAAAACCACAAGATGTGCATGCAAATGGTGCTTTTTGCAGAACGCGCACGTGGATTTCTACCAAACGACGTGCTAAGCATGCCGATGCTGCTCTTTTTAGCACCCGCGCACGGATTTGTGCGAAAACGCGTTTTAAGCATGCACATGCATCTTTTGGTAGATGCGGATGAAGTTTTCTGCAAAACCACAAGATGTGCATGCAAATGGTGCTTTTTGCAGAACGCGCACGTGGATTTCTACCAAACGACGTGCTAAGCATGCCGATGCTGCTATTTTTAGCACCCGCGCACGCATTTGTGCGAAAACGCGTTTTAAGCATGCACATGCATCTTTTGGTAGACGCGGATGAAGTTTTCTGCAAAACCACAAGATGTGCATGCAAATGGTGCTTTTTGCAGAACGCGCACGTGGATTTCTACCAAACGACGTGCTAAGCATGCCGATGCTGCTCTTTTTAGCACCCGCGCACGCATTTGTGCGAAAACGCGTTTTAAGCATGCACATGCATCTTTTGGTAGACACGGATGAAGTTTTCTGCAAAACCACAAGATGTGCATGCAAATGGTGCTTTTTGCAGAACGCGCACGTGGATTTCTACCAAACGACGTGCTAAGCATGCCGATGCTGCTCTTTTTAGCACCCGCGCACGGATTTGTGCGAAAACGCGTTTTAAACATGCACATGCATCTTTTGGTAGACGCGGATGAAGTTTTCTGCAAAACCACAAGATGTGCATGCAAATGGTGCTTTTGGCAGAACGCGCACGTGGATTTCTACCAAACGACGTGCTAAGCATGCCGATGCTGCTCTTTTTAGCACCCGCGCACGCATTTGTGCGAAAACGCGTTTTAAGCATGCACATGCATCTTTTGGTAGACGCGGATGAAGTTTTCTGCAAAACCACAAGACGTGCATGCAAATGGTGCTTTTTGCAGAACGCGCACGTGGATTTCTACCAAACGACGTGCTAAGCATGCCGATGCTGCTCTTTTTAGCACCCGCGCACACATTTGAGCGAAAACGCGTTTTAAGCATGCACATGCATCTTTTGGTAGACGCGGATGAAGTTTTCTGCAAAACCACAAGATGTGCATGCAAATGGTGCTTTTTGCAGAACGCGCACGTGGATTTCTACCAAACGACGTGCTAAGCATGCCGATGCTGCTCTTTTTAGCACCCGCGCACGCATTTGTGCGAAAACGCGTTTTAAGCATGCACATGCATCTTTTGGTAGACGCGGATGAAGTTTTCTGCAAAACCACAAGATGTGCATGCAAATGGTGCTTTTTGCAGAACGCGCACGTGGATTTCTACCAAACGACGTGCTAAGCATGCCGATGCTGCTCTTTTTAGCACCCGCGCACGGATTTGTGCGAAAACGCGTTTTAAGCATGCACATGCATCTTTTGGTAGACACGGATGAAGTTTTCTGCAAAACCACAAGATGTGCATGCAAATGGTGCTTTTGGCAGAACGCGCACGTGGATTTCTACCAAACGACGTGCTAAGCATGCCGATGCTGCTCTTTTTAGCACCCGCGCACGCATTTGTGCGAAAACGCGTTTTAAGCATGCACATGCATCTTTTGGTAGACGCGGATGAAGTTTTCTGCAAAACCACAATATGTGCATGCAAATGGTGCTTTTTGCAGAACGCGCTCGTGGATTTCTACCAAACGACGTGCTAAGCATGCCGATGCTGCTCTTTTTAGCACCCGCGCACGCATTTGTGCGAAAACGCGTTTTAAGCATGCACATGCATGTTTTGGTAGACGCGGATGAAGTTTTCTGCAAAACCACAAGATGTGCATGCAAATGGTGCTTTTTGCAGAACGCGCACGTGGATTTCTACCAAACGACGTGCTAAGCATGCCGATGCTGCTCTTTTTAGCACCCGCGCACGCATTTGTGCGAAAACGCGTTTTAAGCATGCACATGCATCTTTTGGTAGACGCGGATGAAGTTTTCTGCAAAACCACAAGATGTGCATGCAAATGGTGCTTTTTGCAGAACGCGCACGTGGATTTCTACCAAACGACGTGCTAAGCATGCCGATGCTGCTCTTTTTAGCACCCGCGCACGCATTTGTGCGAAAACGCGTTTTAAGCATGCACATGCATCTTTTGGTAGACGCGGATGAAGTTTTCTGCAAAACCACAAGATGTGCATGCAAATGGTGCTTTTGGCAGAACGCGCACGTGGATTTCTACCAAATGACGTGCTAAGCATGCCGATGCTGCTCTTTTTAGCACCCGCGCACGCATTTGTGCGAAAACGCGTTTTAAGCATGCACATGCATCTTTTGGTAGACGCGGATGAAGTTTTCTGCAAAACCACAAGATGTGCATGCAAATGGTGCTTTTTGCAGAACGCGCACGTGGATTTCTACCAAACGACGTGCTAAGCATGCCGATGCTGCTCTTTTTAGCACCCGCGCACGGATTTGTGCGAAAACGCGTTTTAAGCATGCACATGCATCTTTTGGTAGACGCGGATGAAGTT
Source organism: Dermacentor andersoni (assembly GCF_023375885.2). Classification (NCBI taxonomy): domain Eukaryota; kingdom Metazoa; phylum Arthropoda; class Arachnida; order Ixodida; family Ixodidae; genus Dermacentor; species Dermacentor andersoni. The sequence goes on from NW_027314966.1 coordinate 101,238, forward strand.
TTCTGCAAAACCACAAGATGTGCATGCAAATGGTGCTTTTGGCAGAACGCGCACGTGGATTTCTACCAAACGACGTGCTAAGCATGCCGATGCTGCTCTTTTTAGCACCCGCGCACGCATTTGTGCGAAAACGCGTTTTAAGCATGCACATGCATCTTTTGGTAGACGCGGAAGAAGTTTTCTGCAAAACCACAAGATGTGCATGCAAATGGTGCTTTTTGCAGAACGCGCTCGTGGATTTCTACCAAACGACGTGCTAAGCATGCCGATGCTGCTCTCTTTAGCACCCGCGCACGCATTTGTGCGAAAACGCGTTTTAAGCATGCACATGCATCTTTTGGTAGACGCGGATGAAGTTTTCTGCAAAACCACAAGATGTGCATGCAAATGGTGCTTTTTGCAGAACGCGCACGTGGATTTCTCCCAAACGACGAGCTAAGCATGCCGATGCTGCTCTTTTTAGCACCCGCGCACGGATTTGTGCGAAAACGCGTTTTAAGCATGCACATGCATCTTTTGGTAGACGCGGATGAAGTTTTCTGCAAAACCACAAGATGTGCATGCAAATGGTGCTTTTGGCAGAACGCGCACGTGGATTTCTACCAAACGACTAGCTAAGCATGCCGATGCTGCTCTTTTTAGCACCCGCGCACGCATTTGTGCGAAAACGCGTTTTAAGCATGCACATGCATCTTTTGGTAGACGCGGATGAAGTTTTCTGCAAAACCACAAGATGTGCATGCAAATGGTGCTTTTTGCAGAACGCGCACGTGGATTTCTACCAAACGACGTGCTAAGCATGCCGATGCTGCTCTTTTTAGCACCCGCGCACGCATTTGTGCGAAAACGCGTTTTAAGCATGCACATGCATCTTTTGGTAGACGCGGATGAAGTTTTCTGCAAAACCACAAGATGTGCATGCAAATGGTGCTTTTTGCAGAACGCGCACGTGGATTTCTACCAAACGACGTGCTAAGCATGCCGATGCTGCTCTTTTTAGCACCCGCGCACGCATTTGTGCGAAAACGCGTTTTAAGCATGCACATGCATCTTTTGGTAGACGCGGATGAAGTTTTCTGCAAAACCACAAGATCTGCATGCAAATGGTGCTTTTTGCAGAACGCGCACGTGGATTTCTACCAAACGACGTGCTAAGCATGCCGATGCTGCTCTTTTTAGCACCCGCGCACGGATTTGTGCGAAAACGCGTTTTAAGCATGCACATGCATCTTTTGGTAGACGCGGATGAAGTTTTCTGCAAAACCAAAAGATGTGCATGCAAATGGTGCTTTTGGCAGAACGCGCACGTGGATTTCTACCAAACGACGTGCTAAGCATGCCGATGCTGCTCTTTTTAGCACCCGCGCACGCATTTGTGCGAAAACGCGTTTTAAGCATGCACATACATCTTTTGGTAGACGCGGATGAAGTTTTCTGCAAAACCACAAGATGTGCATGCAAATGGTGCTTTTTGCAGAACGCGCACGTGGATTTCTACCAAACGACGTGCTAAGCATGCCGATGCTGCTCTTTTTAGCACCCGCGCACGGATTTGTGCGAAAACGCGTTTTAAGCATGCACATGCATCTTTTGGTAGACGCGGATGAAGTTTTCTGCAAAACCACAAGATGTGCATGCAAATGGTGCTTTTGGCAGAACGCGCACGTGGATTTCTACCAAACGACGTGCTAAGCATGCGGATGCTGCTCTTTTTAGCACCCACGCACGCATTTGTGCGAAAACGCGTTTTAAGCATGCACATGCATCTTTTGGTAGACGCGGATGAAGTTTTCTGCAAAACCACAAGATGTGCATGCAAATGGTGCTTTTTGCAGAACGCGCTCGTGGATTTCTACCAAACGACGTGCTAAGCATGCCGATGCTGCTCTTTTTAGCACCCCGCGCACGCATTTGTGCGAAAACGCGTTTTAAGCATGCACATGCATCTTTTGGTAGACGCGGATGAAGTTTTCTGCAAAACCACAAGATGTGCATGCAAATGGTGCTTTTTGCAGAACGCGCACGTGGATTTCTACCAAACGACGTGCTAAGCATGCCGATGCTGCTCTTTTTAGCACCCGCGCACGGATTTGTGCGAAAACGCGTTTTAAGCATGCACATGCATCTTTTGGTAGATGCGGATGAAGTTTTCTGCAAAACCACAAGATGTGCATGCAAATGGGTGCTTTTGGCAGAACGCGCACGCGGATTTCTACCAAACGACGTGCTAAGCATGCCGATGCTGCTCTTTTTAGCACCCGCGCACGCATTTGTGCGAAAACGCGTTTTAAGCATGCACATACATCTTTTGGTAGACGCGGATGAAGTTTTCTGCAAAACCACAAGATGTGAATGCAAATGGTGCTTTTTGCAGAACGCGCACGTGGATTTCTACCAAACGACGTGCTAAGCATGCCGATGCTGCTCTTTTTAGCACCCCGCGCACGCATTTGTGCGAAAACGCGTTTTAAGCATGCACATGCATCTTTTGGTAGACCCGGATGAAGTTTTCTGCAAAACCACAAGATGTGCATGCAAAATGGTGCTTTTTGCAGAACGCGCACGTGGATTTCTACCAAACGACGTGCTAAGCATGCCGATGCTGCTATTTTTTAGCACCCGCGCACGCATTTGTGCGAAAACGCGTTTTAAGCATGCACATGCATCTTTTTGGTAGACGCGGATGAAGTTTTCTGCAAAACCACAAGATGTGCATGCAAATGGTGCTTTTTGCAGAACGCGCACGTGGATTTCTACCAAACGACGTGCTAAGCATGCCGATGCTGCTCTTTTTAGCACCCGCGCACGCATTTGTGCGAAAACGCGTTTTAAGCATGCACATGCATCTTTTGGTAGACACGGATGAAGTTTTCTGCAAAACCACAAGATGTGCATGCAAATGGTGCTTTTTGCAGAACGCGCACGTGGATTTCTACCAAACGACGTGCTAAGCATGCCGATGCTGCTCTTTTTAGCACCCGCGCACGGATTTGTGCGAAAACGCGTTTTAAACATGCACATGCATCTTTTGGTAGACGCGGATGAAGTTTTCTGCAAAACCACAAGATGTGCATGCAAATGGTGCTTTTGGCAGAACGCGCACGTGGATTTCTACCAAACGACGTGCTAAGCATGCCGATGCTGCTCTTTTTAGCACCCGCGCACGCATTTGTGCGAAAACGCGTTTTAAGCATGCACATGCATCTTTTGGTAGACGCGGATGAAGTTTTCTGCAAAACCACAAGACGTGCATGCAAATGGTGCTTTTTGCAGAACGCGCACGTGGATTTCTACCAAACGACGTGCTAAGCATGCCGATGCTGCTCTTTTTAGCACCCGCGCACACATTTGAGCGAAAACGCGTTTTAAGCATGCACATGCATCTTTTGGTAGACGCGGATGAAGTTTTCTGCAAAACCACAAGATGTGCATGCAAATGGTGCTTTTTGCAGAACGCGCACGTGGATTTCTACCAAACGACGTGCTAAGCATGCCGATGCTGCTCTTTTTAGCACCCGCGCACGCATTTGTGCGAAAACGCGTTTTAAGCATGCACATGCATCTTTTGGTAGACGCGGATGAAGTTTTCTGCAAAACCACAAGATGTGCATGCAAATGGTGCTTTTTGCAGAACGCGCACGTGGATTTCTACCAAACGACGTGCTAAGCATGCCGATGCTGCTCTTTTTAGCACCCGCGCACGGATTTGTGCGAAAACGCGTTTTAAGCATGCACATGCATCTTTTGGTAGACACGGATGAAGTTTTCTGCAAAACCACAAGATGTGCATGCAAATGGTGCTTTTTGGCAGAACGCGCACGTGGATTTCTACCAAACGACGTGCTAAGCATGCCGATGCTGCTCTTTTTAGCACCCGCGCACGCATTTGTGCGAAAACGCGTTTTTAAGCATGCACATGCATCTTTTGGTAGACGCGGATGAAGTTTTCTGCAAAACCACAAGATGTGCATGCAAATGGTGCTTTTTGCAGAACGCGCTCGTGGATTTCTACCAAACGACGTGCTAAGCATGCCGATGCTGCTCTTTTTAGCACCCGCGCACGCATTTGTGCGAAAACGCGTTTTAAGCATGCACATGCATGTTTTGGTAGACGCGGATGAAGTTTTCTGCAAAACCACAAGATGTGCATGCAAATGGTGCTTTTTGCAGAACGCGCACGTGGATTTCTACCAAACGACGTGCTAAGCATGCCGATGCTGCTCTTTTTAGCACCCGCGCACGCATTTGTGCGAAAACGCGTTTTAAGCATGCACATGCATCTTTTGGTAGACGCGGATGAAGTTTTCTGCAAAACCACAAGATGTGCATGCAAATGGTGCTTTTTGCAGAACGCGCACGTGGATTTCTACCAAACGACGTGCTAAGCATGCCGATGCTGCTCTGTTTAGCACCCGCGCACGCATTTGTGCGAAAACGCGTTTTAAGCATGCACATGCATCTTTTGGTAGACGCGGGATGAAGTTTTCTGCAAAAACCACAAGATGTGCATGCAAATGGTGCTTTTGGCAGAACGCGCACGTGGATTTCTACCAAATGACGTGCTAAGCATGCCGATGCTGCTCTTTTTAGCACCCGCGCACGCATTTGTGCGAAAACGCGTTTTAAGCATGCACATGCATCTTTTGGTAGACGCGGATGAAGTTTTCTGCAAAACCACAAGATGTGCATGCAAATGGTGCTTTTTTGCAGAACGCGCACGTGGATTTCTACCAAACGACGTGCTAAGCATGCCGATGCTGCTCTTTTTAGCACCCGCGCACGGATTTGTGCGAAAACGCGTTTTAAGCATGCACATGCATCTTTTGGTAGACGCGGATGAAGTTTTCTGCAAAACCACAAGATGTGCATGCAAATGGTGCTTTTGGCAGAACGCGCACGTGGATTTCTACCAAACGACGTGCTAAGCATGCCGATGCTGCTCTTTTTAGCACCCGCGCACGCATTTGTGCGAAAACGCGTTTTAAGCATGCACATGCATCTTTTGGTAGACGCGGATGAAGTTTTCTGCAAAACCACAAGATCTGCATGCAAATGGTGCTTTTTGCAGAACGCGCACGTGGATTTCTACCAAACGACGTGCTAAGCATGCCGATGCTGCTCTTTTTAGCACCCGCGCACGGATTTGTGCGAAAACGCGTTTTAAGCATGCACATGCATCTTTTGGTAGACGCGGATGAAGTTTTCTGCAAAACCAAAAGATGTGCATGCAAATGGTGCTTTTGGCAGAACGCGCACGTGGATTTCTACCAAACGACGTGCTAAGCATGCCGATGCTGCTCTTTTTAGCACCCCGCGCACGCATTTGTGCGAAAACGCGTTTTAAGCATGCACATACATCTTTTGGTAGACGCGGATGAAGTTTTCTGCAAAACCACAAGATGTGAATGCAAATGGTGCTTTTTGCAGAACGCGCACGTGGATTTCTACCAAACGACGTGCTAAGCATGCCGATGCTGCTCTTTTTAGCACCCGCGCACGGATTTGTGCGAAAACGCGTTTTAAGCATGCACATGCATCTTTTGGTAGATGCGGATGAAGTTTTCTGCAAAACCACAAGATGTGCATGCAAATGGTGCTTTTTGGCAGAACGCGCACGCGGATTTCTACCAAACGACGTGCTAAGCATGCCGATGCTGCTCTTTTTAGCACCCGCGCACCGCATTTGTGCGAAAACGCGTTTTAAGCATGCACATGCATCTTTTGGTAGACGCGGATGAAGTTTTCTGCAAAACCACAAGATGTGCATGCAAATGGTGCTTTTTGCAGAACGCGCTCGTGGATTTCTACCAAACGACGTGCTAAGCATGCCGATGCTGCTCTTTTTAGCACCCGCGCACGCATTTGTGCGAAAACGCGTTTTAAGCATGCACATGCATCTTTTGGTAGACGCGGATGAAGTTTTCTGCAAAACCACAAGATGTGCATGCAAATGGTGCTTTTTGCAGAACGCGCTCGTGGATTTCTACCAAACGACGTGCTAAGCATGCCGATGCTGCTCTTTTTAGCACCCGCGCACGCATTTGTGCGAAAACGCGTTTTAAGCATGCACATGCATCTTTTGGTAGACGCGGATGAAGTTTTCTGCAAAACCACAAGATGTGCATGCAAATGGTGCTTTTGAAGAACGCGCACGTGGATTTCTACCAAACGACGTGCTAAGCATGCCGATGCTGCTCTTTTTAGCACCCGCGCACGCATTTGTGCGAAAAACGCGTTTTAAGCATGCACATGCATGTTTTGGTAGACGCGGATGAAGTTTTCTGCAAAACCACAAGATGTGCATGCAAATGGTGCTTTTTGCAGAACGCGCACGTGGATTTCTACCAAACGACGTGCTAAGCATGCCGATGCTGCTCTTTTTAGCACCCGCGCACGCATTTGTGCGAAAACGCGTTTTTAAGCATGCACATGCATCTTTTGGTAGACGCGGATGAAGTTTTCTGCAAAACCACAAGATGTGCATGCAAATGGTGCTTTTTGCAGAACGCGCACGTGGATTTCTACCAAACGACGTGCTAAGCATGCCGATGCTGCTCTTTTTAGCACCCGCGCACGCATTTGTGCGAAAACGCGTTTTAAGCATGCACATGCATCTTTTGGTAGACGCGGATGAAGTTTTCTGCAAAACCACAAGATGTGCATGCAAATGGTGCTTTTGGCAGAACGCGCTCGTGGATTTCTACCAAACGACGTGCTAAGCATGCCGATGCTGCTCTTTTTAGCACCCCCGCGCACGCATTTGTGCGAAAACGCGTTTTAAGCATGCACATGCATGTTTTGGTAGACGCGGATGAAGTTTTCTGCAAAACCACAAGATGTGCATGCAAATGGTGCTTTTTGCAGAACGCGCACGTGGGATTTCTACCAAAACGACGTGCTAAGCATGCCGATGCTGCTCTTTTTAGCACCCGCGCACGCATTTGTGCGAAAACGCGTTTTAAGCATGCACATGCATCTTTTGGTAGACGCGGATGAAGTTTTCTGCAAAACCACAAGATGTGCATGCAAATGGTGCTTTTTGCAGAACGCGCACGTGGATTTCTACCAAACGACGTGCTAAGCATGCCGATGCTGCTCTTTTTAGCACCCGCGCACGCATTTGTGCGAAAACGCGTTTTAAGCATGCACATGCATCTTTTGGTAGACGCGGATGAAGTTTTCTGCAAAACCACAAGATGTGCATGCAAATGGTGCTTTTGGCAGAACGCGCACGTGGATTTCTACCAAATGACGTGCTAAGCATGCCGATGCTGCTCTTTTTAGCACCCGCGCACGCATTTGTGCGAAAACGCGTTTTAAGCATGCACATGCATCTTTTGGTAGACGCGGATGAAGTTTTCTGCAAAACCACAAGATGTGCATGCAAATGGTGCTTTTTTGCAGAACGCGCACGTGGATTTCTACCAAACGACGTGCTAAGCATGCCGATGCTGCTCTTTTTAGCACCCGCGCACGCATTTGTGCGAAAACGCGTTTTAAGCATGCACATGCATCTTTTGGTAGACGCGGATGAAGTTTTCTGCAAAACCACAAGATGTGCATGCAAATGGTGCTTTTGGCAGAACGCGCACGTGGATTTCTACCAAATGACGTGCTAAGCATGCCGATGCTGCTCTTTTTAGCACCCGCGCACGCATTTGTGCGAAAACGCGTTTTAAGCATGCACATGCATCTTTTGGTAGACGCGGATGAAGTTTTCTGCAAAACCACAAGATGTGCATGCAAATGGTGCTTTTTGCAGAACGCGCACGTGGATTTCTAACCAAACGACGTGCTAAGCATGCCGATGCTGCTCTTTTTAGCACCCGCGCACGGATTTGTGCGAAAACGCGTTTTAAGCATGCACATGCATCTTTTGGTAGACGCGGATGAAGTTTTCTGCAAAACCACAAGATGTGCATGCAAATGGTGCTTTTGGCAGAACGCGCACGTGGATTTCTACCAAACGACGTGCTAAGCATGCCGATGCTGCTCTTTTTAGCACCCGCGCACGCATTTGTGCGAAAACGCGTTTTAAGCATGCACATGCATCTTTTGGTAGACGCGGATGAAGTTTTCTGCAAAACCACAAGATCTGCATGCAAATGGTGCTTTTTGCAGAACGCGCACGTGGATTTCTACCAAACGACGTGCTAAGCATGCCGATGCTGCTCTTTTTAGCACCCGCGCACGGATTTGTGCGAAAACGCGTTTTAAGCATGCACATGCATCTTTTGGTAGACGCGGATGAAGTTTTCTGCAAAACCAAAAGATGTGCATGCAAATGGTGCTTTTGGCAGAACGCGCACGTGGATTTCTACCAAACGACGTGCTAAGCATGCCGATGCTGCTCTTTTTAGCACCCGCGCACGCATTTGTGCGAAAACGCGTTTTAAGCATGCACATACATCTTTTGGTAGACGCGGATGAAGTTTTCTGCAAAACCACAAGATGTGAATGCAAATGGTGCTTTTTGCAGAACGCGCACGTGGATTTCTACCAAACGACGTGCTAAGCATGCCGATGCTGCTCTTTTTAGCACCCGCGCACGGATTTGTGCGAAAACGCGTTTTAAGCATGCACATGCATCTTTTGGTAGATGCGGATGAAGTTTTCTGCAAAACCACAAGATGTGCATGCAAATGGTTGCTTTTGGCAGAACGCGCACGCGGATTTCTACCAAACGACGTGCTAAGCATGCCGATGCTGCTCTTTTTAGCACCCGCGCACGCATTTGTGCGAAAACGCGTTTTAAGCATGCACATGCATCTTTTGGTAGACGCGGATGAAGTTTTCTGCAAAACCACAAGATGTGCATGCAAATGGTGCTTTTTGCAGAACGCGCTCGTGGATTTCTACCAAACGACGTGCTAAGCATGCCGATGCTGCTCTTTTTAGCACCCGCGCACGCATTTGTGCGAAAACGCGTTTTTAAGCATGCACATGCATCTTTTGGTAGACGCGGATGAAGTTTTTCTGCAAAACCACAAGATGTGCATGCAAATGGTGCTTTTTGAAGAACGCGCACGTGGATTTCTACCAAACGACGTGCTAAGCATGCCGATGCTGCTCTTTTTAGCACCCGCGCACGGATTTGTGCGAAAACGCGTTTTAAGCATGCACATGCATCTTTTGGTAGACGCGGATGAAGTTTTCTGCAAAACCACAAGATGTGCATGCAAATGGTGCTTTTGGCAGAACGCGCACGTAGATTTCTACCAAACGACGTGCTAAGCATGCCGATGCTGCTCTTTTTAGCACCCGCGCACGCATTTGTGCGAAAACGCGTTTTTAAGCATGCACACGAATCTTTTATCTGTCTCGCGTGTGTATCTCTCTCTTCAACATCCTCCGCCGTTGTTGGTGGTTGAGGAGAGATACACACGCGAGACAGATAAAAGATTCGTTGTTGCATGCATTAAAACGCGTTTTCGCACAAATGCGTGCGCGGGTGCTAAAAAGAGCAGCATCGGCATGCTTAGCACGTCGTTTGGTAGAAATCTACGTGCGCGTTCTGCCAAAAGCACCATTTGCATGCACATCTTGTGGTTTTGCAGAAAACTTCATCCGCGTCTACCAAAAGATGCATGTGCATGCTTAAAACGCGTTTTCGCACAAATCCGTGCGCGGGAGTGCTAAAAAGAGCAGCATCGGCATGCTTAGCACGTCGTTTGGTAGAAATCCACGTGCGCGTTCTTCAAAAAGCACCATTTGCATGCACATCTTGTGGTTTTGCAGAAAACTTCATCCGCGGGTCTACCAAAAGATGCATGTGCATGCTTAAAACGCGTTTTCGCACAAATGCGTGCGCGGGTGCTAAAAAGAGCAGCATCGGCATGCTTAGCACGTCGTTTGGTAGAAATCCACGAGCGCGTTCTGCAAAAAGCACCATTTGCATGCACATCTTGTGGTTTTGCAGAAAACTTCATCCGCGTCTACCAAAAGATGCATGTGCAAGCTTAAAACGCGTTTTCCGCACAAATGCGTGCGCGGGTGCTAAAAAGAGCAGCATCGGCATGCTTAGGCACGTCGTTTGGTAGAAATCCGCGTGCGCGTTCTGCCAAAAGCACCATTTGCATGCACATCTTGTGGTTTTGCAGAAAACTTCATCCGCATCTACCAAAAGATGCATGTGCATGCTTAAAACGCGTTTTCGCACAAATCCGTGCGCGGGTGCTAAAAAGAGCAGCATCGGCATGCTTAGCACGTCGTTTGGTAGAAATCCACGTGCGCGTTCTGCAAAAAGCACCATTTGCATTCACATCTTGTGGTTTTGCAGAAAACTTCATCCGCGTCTACCAAAAGATGTGATGTGCATGCTTAAAACGCGTTTTCGCACAAATGCGTGCGCGGGGTGCTAAAAAGAGCAGCATCGGCATGCTTAGCACGTCGTTTGGTAGAAATCCACGTGCGCGTTTCTGCCAAAAGCACCATTTGCATGCACATCTTTTGGTTTTGCAGAAAACTTCATCCGCGTCTACCAAAAGATGCATGTGCATGCTTAAAACGCGTTTTTCGCACAAATCCGTGCGCGGGTGCTAAAAAGAGCAGCATCGGCATGCTTAGCACGTCGTTTGGTAGAAATCCACGTGCGCGTTCTGCAAAAAGCACCATTTGCATGCAGATCTTGTGGTTTTGCAGAAAACTTCATCCGCGTCTACCAAAGATGGCATGTGCATGCTTAAAACGCGTTTTCGCACAAATGCGTGCGCGGGTGCTAAAAAGAGCAGCATCGGCATGCTTAGCACGTCGTTTGGTAGAAATCCACGTGCGCGTTCTGCCAAAAGCACCATTTGCATGCACATCTTGTGGTTTTGCAGAAAACCTTTCATCCGCGTCTACCAAAAGATGCATGTGCATGCTTAAAACGCGTTTTCCGCACAAATCCGTGCGCGGGGTGCTAAAAAGAGCAGCATCGGCATGCTTAGCACGTCGTTTGGTAGAAATCCACGTGCGCGTTCTGCAAAAAGCACCATTTGCATGCACATCTTGTGGTTTTGCAGAAAACTTCATCCGCGTCTACCAAAAGATGCATGTGCATGCTTAAAACGCGTTTTCGCACAAAATGCGTGCGCGGGTGCTAAAAAGAGCAGCATCGGCATGCTTAGCACGTCATTTGGTAGAAATCCACGTGCGCGTTCTGCCAAAAGCACCATTTGCATGCACATCTTGTGGTTTTGCAGAAAACTTCATCCGCGTCTACCAAAAAGATGGCATGTGCATGCTTAAAACGCGTTTTCGCACAAATGCGTGCGCGGGTGCTAAAAAGAGCAGCATCGGCATGCTTAGCACGTCGTTTGGTAGAAATCCACGTGCGCGTTCTGCAAAAAGCACCATTTTGCATGCACATCTTGTGGTTTTTGCAGAAAACTTCATCCGCGTCTACCAAAAGATGCATGTGCAGTGCTTAAAACGCGTTTTTCGCACAAATGCGTGCGCGGGGTGCTAAAAAGAGCAGCATCGGCATGCTTAGCACGTCATTTGGTAGAATCCACGTGCGCGTTCTGCCAAAAGCACCATTTGCATGCACATCTTGTGGTTTTGCAGAAAAACTCATCCGCGTCTACCAAAAAGATGCATGTGCATGCTTAAAAAACGCGTTTTCGCACAAATGCTGTGCGCGGGTGCTAAAAAGAGCAGCATCGGCATGCTTAGCACGTCGTTTGGTAGAAATCCACGTGCGCGTTCTGCAAAAAGCACCATTTGCATGCACATCTTGTGGTTTTGCAGAAAACTTCATCCGCGTCTACCAAAAGATGCATGTGCATGCTTAAAACGCGTTTTCGCACAAATGCGTGCGCGGGTGCTAAAAAGGAGCAGCATCGGCATGCTTAGCACGTCGTTTGGTAGAAATCCACGTGCGCGTTCTGCAAAAAAGCACCATTTGCATGCACATCTTGTGGTTTTGCAGAAAACTTCATCCGCGTCTACCAAAACATGCATGTGCATGCTTAAAACGCCGTTTTCGCACAAATGCGTGCGCGGGGTGCTAAAAAGAGCAGCATCGGCATGCTTAGCACGTCGTTTGGTAGAAATCCACGAGCGCGTTCTGCCAAAAGCACCATTTGCATGCACATCTTGTGGTTTTGCAGAAAACTTCATCCGCGTCTACCAAAAGATGCATGTGCATGCTTAAAAACGCGTTTTCGCACAAATGCGTGCGCGGGTGCTAAAAAGAGCAGCATCGGCGCATGCTTAGCACGTCGTTTGGTAGAAATCCACGTGCGCGTTCTGCAAAAAAGCACCATTTGCATGCACATCTTGTGGTTTTGCAGAAAACTTCATCCGCGTCTACCAAAAGATGCATGTGCATGCTTAAAACGCGTTTTCGCACAAATGCGTGCGCGGGGTGCTAAAAAGAGCAGCATCGGCATGCTTAGCACGTCGTTTGTAGAAATCCACGTGCGCGTTCTGCAAAAAGCACCATTTGCATGCACATCTTGTGGGTTTTGCAGAAAACTTCATCCGCGTCTACCAAAACATGCATGTGCATGCTTAAAACGCGTTTTCGCACAAATGCGTGCGCGGGTGCTAAAAAGAGCAGCATCGGCATGCTTAGCACGTCGTTTGGTAGAAATCCACGTGCGCGTTCTTCAAAAAGCACCATTTGCATGCACATCTTGTGGTTTTGCAGAAAACTTCATCCGCGGTCTACCAAAAGATGCATGTGCATGCTTAAAACGCGTTTTCGCACAAATGCGTGCGCGGGTGCTAAAAAGAGCAGCATCGGCATGCTTAGCACGTCGTTTGGTAGAAATCCACGAGCGCGTTCTGCAAAAAGCACCATTTGCATGCACATCTTGTGGTTTTGCAGAAAACTTCATCCGCGTCTACCAAAAGATGCATGTGCATGCTTAAAACGCGTTTTCCGCACAAATGCGTGCGCGGGTGCTAAAAAGAGCAGCATCGGCATGCTTAGCACGTCGGTTTGGTAGAAATCCACGAGCGCGTTCTGCAAAAAGCACCATTTGCATGCACATCTTGTGGTTTTGCAGAAAACTTCATCCGCGTCTACCAAAAGATGCATGTGCATGCTTAAAACGCGTTTTTCGCACAAATGCGTGCGCGGGGTGCTAAAAAGAGCAGCATCGCATGCTTAGCACGTCGTTTGGTAGAAATCCGCGTGCGGCGTTCTGCCAAAAGCACCATTTGCATGCACATCTTGTGGTTTTTGCAGAAAACTTCATCCGCATCTACCAAAAGATGCATGTGCATGCTTAAAACGCGTTTTCGCACAAATCCGTGCGCGGGGTGCTAAAAAGAGCAGCATCGGCATGCTTAGCACGTCGTTTGGTAGAAATCCACGTGCGCGTTCTGCAAAAAGCACCATTTGCATTCACATCTTGTGGTTTTGCAGAAAACTTCATCCGCGTCTACCAAAAGATGTATGTGCATGCTTAAAACGCGTTTTCGCACAAATGCGTGCGCGGGTGCTAAAAAGAGCAGCATCGGCATGCTTAGCACGTCGTTTGGTAGAAATCCACGTGCGCGTTCTGCCAAAAGCACCATTTGCATGCACATCTTTTGGTTTTGCAGAAAACTTCATCCGCGTCTACCAAAAGATGCATGTGCATGCTTAAAACGCGTTTTCGCACAAATCCGTGCGCGGGTGCTAAAAAGAGCAGCATCGGCATGCTTAGCACGTCGTTGGTAGAAATCCACGTGCGCGTTCTGCAAAAAGCACCATTTGCATGCAGATCTTGTGGTTTTGCAGAAAACTTCATCCGCGTCTACCAAAAGATGCATGTGCATGCTTAAAACGCGTTTTCGCACAAATGCGTGCGCGGGTGCTAAAAAGAGCAGCATCGGCATGCTTAGCACGTCGTTTGGTAGAAATCCACGTGCGCGTTCTGCCAAAAGCACCATTTGCATGCACATCTTGTGGTTTTGCAGAAACTTCATCCGCGTCTACCAAAAGATGCATGTGCATGCTTAAAACGCGTTTTTCGCACAAAATCCGTGCGCGGGTGCTAAAAAGAGCAGCCATCGGCATGCTTAGCACGTCGTTTGGTAGAAATCCACGTGCGCGTTCTGCAAAAAGCACCATTTGCATGCACATCTTGTGGTTTTGCAGAAAACTTCATCGCGTCTACCAAAAGATGCATGTGCATGCTTAAAACGCGTTTTCGCACAAATGCGGTGCGCGGGTGCTAAAAAGAGCAGCATCGGCATGCTTAGCACGTCATTTGGGTAGAAATCCACGTGCGCGTTTCTGCCAAAAGCACCATTTGCATGCACATCTTGTGGTTTTGGCAGAAAACTTCATCCGCGTCTACCAAAAGATGCATGTGCAGTGCTTAAAACGCGTTTTCGCACAAATGCGTGCGCGGGTGCTAAAAAGAGCAGCATCGGCATGCTTAGCACGTCGTTTGGTAGAAATCCACGTGCGCGTTCTGCAAAAAGCACCATTTGCATGCACATCTTGTGGTTTTGCAGAAAACTTCATCCGCGTCTACCAAAAGATGCATGTGCATGCTTAAAAACGCGTTTTCGCACAAATGCGTGCGCGGGGTGCTAAAAAGAGCAGCATCGGCATGCTTAGCACGTCGTTTGGTAGAAATCCACGTGCGCGTTCTGCAAAAAGCACCATTTGCATGCACATCTTGTGGTTTTGCAGAAAACTTCATCCGCGTCTACCAAAACATGCATGTGCATGCTTAAAACGCGTTTTCGCACAAATGCGTGCGCGGGTGCTAAAAAGAGCAGCATCGGCATGCTTAGCACGTCGTTTGGTAGAAATCCACGAGCGCGGTTCTGCAAAAAGCACCATTTGCATGCACATCTTGTGGTTTTGCAGAAAACTTCATCCGCGTCTACCAAAAGATGCATGTGCATGCTTTAAAACGCGTTTTCGCACAAATGCGTGCGCGGGTGCTAAAAAGAGCAGCATCGGCATGCTTAGCACGTCGTTTGGTAGAAATCCACGTGCGCGTTCTGCCAAAAGCACCATTTGCATGCACATCTTGTGGTTTTGGCAGAAAACTTCATCCGTGTCTACCAAAAGATGCATGTGCATGCTTAAAAACGCGTTTTCGCACAAATCCGTGCGCGGGTGCTAAAAAGAGCAGCATCGGCATGCTTAGCACGTCGTTTGGTAGAAATCCACGTGCGCGTTCTGCAAAAAGCACCATTTGCATGCACATCTTGTGGTTTTGCAGAAAACTTCATCCGCGTCTACCAAAAGATGCATGTGCATGCTTAAAACGCGTTTTCGCACAAATGCGTGCGCGGGTGCTAAAAAGAGCAGCATCGGCATGCTTAGCACGTCGTTTGGTAGAAATCCACGTGCGCGTTCTGCAAAAAGCACCATTTGCATGCACATCTTGTGGTTTTGCAGAAAACTTCATCCGCGTCTACCAAAAGATGCATGTGCATGCTTAAAACGCGTTTTCGCTCAAATGTGTGCGCGGGTGCTAAAAAGAGCAGCATCGGCATGCTTAGCACGTCGTTTGGTAGAAATCACGTGCGCGTTCTGCAAAAAGCACCATTTGCATGCACGTCTTGTGGTTTTTGCAGAAAACTTCATCCGCGTCTACCAAAAGATGCATGTGCATGCTTAAAACGCGTTTTTCGCACAAATGCGTGCGCGGGTGCTAAAAAGAGCAGCATCGGCATGCTTAAGCACGTCGTTTGGTAGAATCCACGTGCGCGTTCTGCCAAAAGCACCATTTGCATGCACATCTTGTGGTTTTGCAGAAAACTTCATCCGCGTCTACCAAAAGATGCATGTGCATGTTTAAAACGCGTTTTCGCACAAATCCGTGCGCGGGTGCTAAAAAGAGCAGCATCGGCATGCTTAGCACGTCGTTTGGTAGAAATCCACGTGCGCGTTCTGCAAAAGAGCACCATTTGCATGCACATCTTGTGGTTTTGCAGAAAACTTCATCCGTGTCTACCAAAAGATGCATGTGCATGCTTAAAACGCGTTTTTCGCACAAATGCGTGCGCGGGTGCTAAAAAGAGCAGCCATCGGGCATGCTTAGCACGTCGTTTGGTAGAAATCCACGTGCGCGTTCTGCAAAAAGCACCATTTGCATGCACATCTTGTGGTTTTGCAGAAAAACTTCATCCGCGTCTACCAAAAGATGCATGTGCATGCTTAAAACGCGTTTTCGCACAAATGCGTGCGCGGGTGCTAAAAATAGCAGCATCGGCATGCTTAGCACGTCGTTTGGTAGAAATCCACGTGCGCGTTCTGCAAAAAGCACCATTTGCATGCACATCTTGTGGTTTTGCAGAAAACTTCATCCGGGTCTACCAAAAGATGCATGTGCATGCTTAAAACGCGTTTTCGCACAAATGCGTGCGCGGGTGCTAAAAAGAGCAGCATCGGCATGCTTAGCACGTCGTTTGGTAGAAATCCACGTGCGCGTTCTGCAAAAAGCACCATTTGCATTCACATCTTGTGGTTTTGCAGAAAACTTCATCCCGTCTACCAAAAGATTGTATGTGCATGCTTAAAACGCGTTTTCGCACAAATGCGTGCGCGGGTGCTAAAAAGAGCAGCATCGGCATGCTTAGCACGTCGTTTGGTAGAAATCCGCGTGCGCGTTCTGCCAAAAGCACCATTTGCATGCACATCTTGTGGTTTTGCAGAAAACTTCATCCGCATCTACCAAAAGATGCATGTGCATGCTTAAAAACGCGTTTTCGCACAAATCCGTGCGCGGGGTGCTAAAAAGAGCAGCATCGGCATGCTTAGCACGTCGTTTGGTAGAAATCCACGTGCGCGTTCTGCAAAAAGCACCATTTGCATGCACATCTTGTGGTTTTGCAGAAAACTTCATCCGCGTCTACCAAAAGATGCATGTGCATGCTTAAAACGCGTTTTCGCACAAATGCGTGCGCGGGTGCTAAAAAGAGCAGCCATCGCATGCTTAGCACGTCGTTTGGTAGAAATCCACGAGCGCGTTCTGCAAAAAGCACCATTTGCATGCACATCTTGTGGTTTTGCAGAAAACTTCATCCGCGTCTACCAAAGATGCATGGTGCATGCTTAAAACGCGTTTTCGCACAAATGCGTGCGTGGGTGCTAAAAAGAGCAGCATCCGCATGCTTAGCCACGTCGTTTTGGTAGAAATCCACGTGCGCGTTCTGCCAAAAGCACCATTTGCATGCACATCTTGTGGTTTTGCAGAAACTTCATCCGCGTCTACCAAAAGATGCATGTGCATGCTTAAAAACGCGTTTTCGCACAAATCCGTGCGCGGGTGCTAAAAAGAGCAGCATCGGCATGCTTAGCACGTCGTTTGGTAGAAATCCACGTGCGCGTTTCTGCAAAAAGCACCATTTGCATGCACATCTTGTGGTTTTGCAGAAAACTTCATCCGCGTCTACCAAAAGATGTATGTGCATGCTTAAAACGCGTTTTCGCACAAATGCGTGCGCGGGTGCTAAAAAGAGCAGCATCGGCATGCTTAGCACGTCGTTTGGTAGAAATCCACGTGCGCGTTCTGCCAAAAGCACCATTTGCATGCACATCTTTTGGTTTTTGCAGAAAACTTCATCCGCGTCTACCAAAAGATGCATGTGCATGCTTAAAACGCGTTTTCGCACAAATCCGTGCGCGGGTGCTAAAAAGAGCAGCATCGGCATGCTTAGCACGTCGTTTGGTAGAAATCCACGTGCGCGTTCTGCCAAAAAGCACCATTTGCATGCAGATCTTGTGGTTTTGCAGAAAACTTCATCCGCGTCTACCAAAAGATGCATGTGCATGCTTAAAACGCGTTTTCGCACAAATGCGTGCGCGGGTGCTAAAAAGAGCAGCATCGGCATGCTTAGCACGTCGTTTGGTAGAAATCCACGTGCGCGTTCTGCAAAAAGCACCATTTGCATGCACATCTTGTGGTTTTGCAGAAAACTTCATCCGCGTCTACCAAAAGATGCATGTGCATGCTTAAAACGCGTTTTCGCACAAATGCGTGCGCGGGTGCTAAAAAGAGCAGCATCGGCATGCTTAGCACGTCGTTTGGTAGAAATCACGTGCGCGTTCTGCAAAAAGCACCATTTGCATGCACATCTTGTGGTTTTGCAGAAAACTTCATCCGCGTCTACCAAAAGATGCATGTGCATGCTTAAAACGCGTTTTTCGCACAAATGCGTGCGCGGGTGCTAAAAAGAGCAGCATCGGCATGCTTAGCTAGTCGTTTGGTAGAAATCCACGTGCGCGTTCTTGCCAAAAGCACCATTTGCATGCACATCTTGTGGTTTTGCAGAAAACTTCATCCGCGTCTACCAAAAGATGCATGTGCATGCTTAAAACGCGTTTTCGCACAAATCCGTGCGCGGGTGCTAAAAAGAGCAGCATCGGCATGCTTAGCTCGTCGTTTGGGAGAAATCCACGTGCGCGTTCTGCAAAAAGCACCATTTGCATGCACATCTTGTGGTTTTGCAGAAAACTTCATCCGCGTCTACCAAAAGATGCATGTGCATGCTTAAAACGCGTTTTCGCACAAATGCGTGCGCGGGTGCTAAAGAGAGCAGCATCGGCATGCTTAGCACGTCGTTTGGTAGAAATCCACGAGCGCGTTCTGCAAAAAGCACCATTTGCATGCACATCTTGTGGTTTTGCAGAAAACTTCTTTCCGCGTCTACCAAAAGATGCATGTGCATGCTTAAAACGCGTTTTCGCACAAATGCGTGCGCGGGTGCTAAAAAGAGCAGCATCGGCATGCTTAGCACGTCGTTTGGTAGAAATCCACGTGCGCGTTCTGCCAAAAGCACCATTTGCATGCACATCTTGTGGTTTTGCAGAAAACTTCATCCGCGTCTACCAAAAGATGCATGTGCATGCTTAAAACGCGTTTTCGCACAAATCCGTGCGCGGGTGCTAAAAAGAGCAGCATCGGCATGCTTAGCACGTCGTTTGGTAGAAATCCACGTGCGCGTTCTGCAAAAAGCACCATTTTGCATGCACATCTTGTGGTTTTGCAGAAAACTTCATCCGCGTCTACCAAAAGATGCATGTGCATGCTTAAAACGCGTTTTCGCACAAATGCGTGCGCGGGTGCTAAAAAGAGCAGCATCGGCATGCTTAGCACGTCTTTGGTAGAAATCCACGTGCGCGTTCTGCCAAAAGCACCATTTGCATGCACATCTTGTGGTTTTGCAGAAAACTTCATCCGCGTCTACCAAAAGATGCATGTGCATGCTTAAAACGCGTTTTCGCACAAATGCGTGCGCGGGTGCTAAAAAGAGCAGCATCGCATGCTTAGCACGTCGTTTGGTAGAAAATCCACGTGCGCGTTCTGCAAAAAGCACCATTTGCATGCACATCTTGTGGTTTTTGCAGAAAACTTCATCCGCGTCTACCAAAAGATGCATGTGCATGCTTAAAACGCGTTTTCGCACAAATGCGTGCGCGGGTGCTAAAAAGAGCAGCATCGGCATGCTTAGCACGTCGTTTGGTAGAAATCCACGTGCGCGTTCTGCAAAAAGCACCATTTGCATGCACATCTTGTGGTTTTGCAGAAAACTTCATCCGCGTCTACCAAAACATGCATGTGCATGCTTAAAAACGCGTTTTCGCACAAATGCGTGCGCGGGTGCTAAAAAGAGCAGCATCGGCATGCTTAGCACGTCGTTTGGTAGAAATCCACGAGCGCGTTCTGCAAAAAGCACCATTTGCATGCACATATTGTGGTTTTGCAGAAAACTTCATCCGCGTCTACCAAAAGATGCATGTGCATGCTTAAAACGCGTTTTCGCACAAATGCGTGCGCGGGTGCTAAAAAAGAGCAGCATCGGCATGCTTTAGCACGTCGTTTGGTAGAAATCCACGTGCGCGTTCTGCCAAAAGCACCATTTGCATGCACATCTTGTGGTTTTGCAGAAAACTTCATCCGTGTCTACCAAAAGATGCATTGTGCATGCTTAAAACGCGTTTTCGCACAAATCCGTGCGCGGGTGCTAAAAAGAGCAGCATCGGCATGCTTAGCACGTCGGTTTGGTAGAAATCCACGTGCGCGTTCTGCAAAAAGCACCATTTGCATGCACATCTTGTGGTTTTGCAGAAAACTTCATCCGCGTCTACCAAAAGATGCATGTGCATGCTTAAACGCGTTTTCGCACAAATGCGTGCGCGGGTGCTAAAAAGAGCAGCATCGGCATGCTTAGCACGTCGTTTGGTAGAAATCCACGTG
>NW_027314967.1:0-120913 GCF_023375885.2 Dermacentor andersoni
CACACGCGAGACAGATCCCGCGCACGGATTCGTGCGAAAACGCGTTTTAAGCATGCACATGCATCTTTTGGTAGACGAGATTGAAGTTTTCTGCAAAACCACAAGATGTGCATGCAAATGGTGCTTTTCGCAGAACGCCCACGTGGATTTCTACCAAACAACGTGCTAAGCATGCCGATGCTGCTCTTTTTAGCACCCGCGCACGGATTTGTGCGAAAACGCGTTTTAAGCATGCACATGCATCTTTTGGTAGACGAGATTGGTTTTCTGCAAAACCACAAGATGTGCATGCAATGGTGCTTTTCGCAGAACGCGCACGTGGATTTCTACCAAACAACGTGCTAAGCATGCCGATGCTGCTCTTTTTAGCACCCGCGCACGGATTCGTGCGAAAACGCGTTTTAAGCATGCACATGCATCTTTTGGTAGACGAGATTGAAGTTTTCTGCAAAACCACAAGATGTGCATGCAAATGGTGCTTTTGGCAGAACGCGCACGTGGATTTCTACCAAACGACGTGCTAAGCATGCCGATGCTGCTCTTTTTAGCACCCGCGCACGGATTCGCGCGAAAACTCGTTTTAAGCATGCACATGCATCTTTTGGTAGACGCGGATGAAGTTTTCTGCAAAACCACAGGATGTGCATGCAAATGGTGCTTTTGGCAGAACGCGCACGTGGATTTCTACCAAACGACGTGCTAAGCATGCCGATGCTGCTCTTTGTAGCACCCGCGCACGGATTTGTGCGAAAACGCGTTTTAAGCATGCACATGCATCTTTTGGTAGACGAGATTGAAGTTTTCTGCAAAACCACAAGATGTGCATGCAAATGGTGCTTTTCGCAGAACGCGCACGTGGATTTCTACCAAACAACGTGCTAAGCATGCCGATGCTGCTCTTTTTAGCACCCGCGCACGGATTCGTGCGAAAACGCGTTTTAAGCATGCACATGCATCTTTTGGTAGACGCGGATGAAGTTTTCTGCAAAACCACAAGATGTGCATGCAAATGGTGCTCTTGGCAGAACGCGCACGTGGATTTCTACCAAACGACGTGCTAAGCATGCCGATGCTGTACTTTTTAGCACCCGCGCACGGATTCGTGCGAAAACGCGTTTTAAGCATGCACATGCATCTTTTGGTAGACGCGGATGAAGTTTTCTGCAAAACCACAAGATGTGCATGCAAATGGTGCTCTTGGCAGAACGCGCACGTGGATTTCTACCAAACGACGTGCTAAGAATGCCGATGCTGCTCTTTTTAGCACCCGCGCACGGATTTGTGCGAAAACGCGTTTTAAGCATTCACATGCATCTTTTGGTAGACGAGATTGAAGTTTTCTGCAAAACCACAAGATGTGCATGCAAATGGTGCTTTTCGCAGAACGCGCACGTGGATTTCTACCAAACAACGTGCTAAGCATGCCGATGCTGCTCTTTTTAGCACCCGCGCACGGATTCGTGCGAAAACGCGTTTTAAGCATGCACATGCATCTTTTGGTAGACGCGGATGAAGTTTTCTGCAAAACCACAAGATGTGCATGCAAATGGTGCTCTTGGCAGAACGCGCACGTGGATTTCTACCAAACGACGTGCTAAGCATGCCGATGCTGCTCTTTTTAGCACCCGCGCTCGGATATGTGCGAAAACGCGTTTTAAGCATGCACATGCATCTTTTGGTAGACGAGATTGAAGTTTTCTGCAAAACCACAAGATGTGCATGCAAATGGTGCTTTTCGCAGAACGCGCACGTGGATTTCTACCAAACAACGTGCTAAGCATGCCGATGCTGCTCTTTTTAGCACCCGCGCACGGATTCGTGCGAAAACGCGTTTTAAGCATGCACATGCATCTTTTGGTAGACGAGATTGAAGTTTTCTGCAAAACCACAAGATGTGCATGCAAATGGTGCTTTTCGCAGAACGCGCACGTGGATTTCCACCAAACAACGTGCTAAGCATGCCGATGCTGCTCTTTTTAGCACCCGCGCACGGATTCGTGCGAAAACGCGTTTTAAGCATGCACATGCATCTTTTGGTAGACGAGATTGAAGTTTTCTGCAAAACCACAAGATGTGCATGCAAATGGTGCTTTTCGCAGAACGCGCACGTGGATTTCTACCAAACAACGTGCTAAGCATGCCGATGCTGCTCTTTTTAGCACCCGCGCACGGATTCGTGCGAAAACGCGTTTTAAGCATGCACATGCATCTTTTGGTAGACGAGATTGAAGTTTTCTGCAAAACCACAAGATGTGTATGCAAATGGTGCTTTTCGCAGAACGCCCACGTGGATTTCTACCAAACAACGTGCTAAGCATGCCGATGCTGCTCTTTTTAGCACCCGCGCACGGATTTGTGCGAAAACGCGTTTTTAAGCATGCACATGCATCTTTTGGTAGACGAGATTGGTTTTCTGCAAAACCACAAGATGTGCATGCAAATGGTGCTTTTCGCAGAACGCGCACGTGGATTTCTACCAAACAACGTGCTAAGCATGCCGATGCTGCTCTTTTTAGCACCCGCGCACGGATTCGTGCGAAAACGCGTTTTAAGCATGCACATGCATCTTTTGGTAGACGAGATTGAAGTTTTCTGCAAAACCACAAGATGTGCATGCAAATGGTGCTTTTGGCAGAACGCGCACGTGGATTTCTACCAAACGACGTGCTAAGCATGCCGATGCTGCTCTTTTTAGCACCCGCGCACGGATTCGCGCGAAAACTCGTTTTAAGCATGCACATGCATCTTTTGGTAGACGCGGATGAAGTTTTCTGCAAAACCACAAGATGTGCATGCAAATGGTGCTTTTGGCAGAACGCGCACGTGGATTTCTACCAAACGACGTGCTAAGCATGCCGATGCTGCTCTTTTTAGCACCCGCGCACGGATTTGTGCGAAAACGCGTTTTAAGCATGCACATGCATCTTTTGGTAGACGAGATTGAAGTTTTCTGCAAAACCACAAGATGTGCATGCAAATGGTGCTTTTCGCAGAACGCGCACGTGGATTTCTACCAAACAACGTGCTAAGCATGCCGATGCTGCTCTTTTTAGCACCCGCGCACGGATTCGTGCGAAAACGCGTTTTAAGCATGCACATGCATCTTTTGGTAGACGCGGATGAAGTTTTCTGCAAAACCACAAGATGTGCATGCAAATGGTGCTTTTGGCAGAACGCGCACGTGGATTTCTACCAAACGACGTGCTAAGCATGCCGATGCTGCTCTTTTTAGCACCCGCGCACGGATTCGTGCGAAAACGCGTTTTAAGCATGCACATGCATCTTTTGGTAGACGCGGATGAAGTTTTCTGCAAAACCACAAGATGTGCATGCAAATAGTGCTTTTCGCAGAACGCGCACGTGGATTTCTACCAAACAACGTGCTAAGCATGCCGATGCTGCTCTTTTTAGCACCCGCGCACGGATTCGTGCGAAAACGCGTTTTAAGCATGCACATGCCTCTTTTGGTAGACGAGATTGAAGTTTTCTGCAAAACCACAAGATGTGCATGCAAATGGTGCTTTTCGCAGAACGCCCACGTGGATTTCTACCAAACAACGTGCTAAGCATGCCGATGCTGCTCTTTTTAGCACCCGCGCACGGATTTGTGCGAAAACGCGTTTTAAGCATGCACATGCATCTTTTGGTAGACGAGATTGGTTTTCTGCAAAACCACAAGATGTGCATGCAAATGGTGCTTTTCGCAGAACGCGCACGTGGATTTCTACCAAACAACGTGCTAAGCATGCCGATGCTGCTCTTTTTAGCACCCGCGCACGGATTCGTGCGAAAACGCGTTTTAAGCATGCACATGCATCTTTTGGTAGACGCGGATGAAGTTTTCTGCAAAACCACAAGATGTGCATGCAAATGGTGCTCTTGGCAGAACGCGCACGTGGATTTCTACCAAACGACGTGCTAAGCATGCCGATGCTGCTCTTTTTAGCACCCGCGCTCGGATATGTGCGAAAACGCGTTTTAAGCATGCACATGCATCTTTTGGTAGACGAGATTGAAGTTTTCTGCAAAACCACAAGATGTGCATGCAAATGGTGCTTTTCGCAGAACGCGCACGTGGATTTCTACCAAACAACGTGCTAAGCATGCCGATGCTGCTCTTTTTAGCACCCGCGCACGGATTCGTGCGAAAACGCGTTTTAAGCATGCACATGCATCTTTTGGTAGACGAGATTGAAGTTTTCTGCAAAACCACAAGATGTGCATGCAAATGGTGCTTTTCGCAGAACGCGCACGTGGATTTCCACCAAACAACGTGCTAAGCATGCCGATGCTGCTCTTTTTAGCACCCGCGCACGGATTCGTGCGAAAACGCGTTTTAAGCATGCACATGCATCTTTTGGTAGACGAGATTGAAGTTTTCTGCAAAACCACAAGATGTGCATGCAAATGGTGCTTTTCGCAGAACGCGCACGTGGATTTCTACCAAACAACGTGCTAAGCATGCCGATGCTGCTCTTTTTAGCACCCGCGCACGGATTCGTGCGAAAACGCGTTTTAAGCATGCACATGCATCTTTTGGTAGACGAGATTGAAGTTTTCTGCAAAACCACAAGATGTGCATGCAAATGGTGCTTTTCGCCGAACGCCCACGTGGATTTCTACCAAACAACGTGCTAAGCATGCCGATGCTGCTCTTTTTAGCACCCGCGCACGGATTTGTGCGAAAACGCGTTTTAAGCATGCACATGCATCTTTTGGTAGACGAGATTGGTTTTCTGCAAAACCACAAGATGTGCATGCAAATGGTGCTTTTCGCAGAACGCGCACGTGGATTTCTACCAAACAACGTGCTAAGCATGCCGATGCTGCTCTTTTTAGCACCCGCGCACGGATTCGTGCGAAAACGCGTTTTAAGCATGCACATGCATCTTTTGGTAGACGAGATTGAAGTTTTCTGCAAAACCACAAGATGTGCATGCAAATGGTGCTTTTGGCAGAACGCGCACGTGGATTTCTACCAAACGACGTGCTAAGCATGCCGATGCTGCTCTTTTTAGCACCCGCGCACGGATTCGCGCGAAAACTCGTTTTAAGCATGCACATGCATCTTTTGGTAGACGCGGATGAAGTTTTCTGCAAAACCACAAGATGTGCATGCAAATGGTGCTTTTGGCAGAACGCGCACGTGGATTTCTACCAAACGACGTGCTAAGCATGCCGATGCTGCTCTTTGTAGCACCCGCGCACGGATTTGTGCGAAAACGCGTTTTAAGCATGCACATGCATCTTTTGGTAGACGAGATTGAAGTTTTCTGCAAAACCACAAGATGTGCATGCAAATGGTGCTTTTCGCAGAACGCGCACGTGGATTTCTACCAAACAACGTGCTAAGCATGCCGATGCTGCTCTTTTTAGCACCCGCGCACGGATTCGTGCGAAAACGCGTTTTAAGCATGCACATGCATCTTTTGGTAGACGCGGATGAAGTTTTCTGCAAAACCACAAGATGTGCATGCAAATGGTGCTCTTGGCAGAACGCGCACGTGGATTTCTACCAAACGACGTGCTAAGCATGCCGATGCTGCTCTTTTTAGCACCCGCGCACGGATTCGTGCGAAAACGCGTTTTAAGCATGCACATGCATCTTTTGGTAGACGCGGATGAAGTTTTCTGCAAAACCACAAGATGTGCATGCAAATGGTGCTCTTGGCAGAACGCGCACGTGGATTTCTACCAAACGACGTGCTAAGAATGCCGATGCTGCTCTTTTTAGCACCCGCGCACGGATTTGTGCGAAAACGCGTTTTAAGCATTCACATGCATCTTTTGGTAGACGAGATTGAAGTTTTCTGCAAAACCACAAGATGTGCATGCAAATGGTGCTTTTCGCAGAACGCGCACGTGGATTTCTACCAAACAACGTGCTAAGCATGCCGATGCTGCTCTTTTTAGCACCCGCGCACGGATTCGTGCGAAAACGCGTTTTAAGCATGCACATGCATCTTTTGGTAGACGCGGATGAAGTTTTCTGCAAAACCACAAGATGTGCATGCAAATGGTGCTCTTGGCAGAACGCGCACGTGGATTTCTACCAAACGACGTGCTAAGCATGCCGATGCTGCTCTTTTTAGCACCCGCGCTCGGATATGTGCGAAAACGCGTTTTAAGCATGCACATGCATCTTTTGGTAGACGAGATTGAAGTTTTCTGCAAAACCACAAGATGTGCATGCAAATGGTGCTTTTCGCAGAACGCGCACGTGGATTTCTACCAAACAACGTGCTAAGCATGCCGATGCTGCTCTTTTTAGCACCCGCGCACGGATTCGTGCGAAAACGCGTTTTAAGCATGCACATGCATCTTTTGGTAGACGAGATTGAAGTTTTCTGCAAAACCACAAGATGTGCATGCAAATGGTGCTTTTCGCAGAACGCGCACGTGGATTTCCACCAAACAACGTGCTAAGCATGCCGATGCTGCTCTTTTTAGCACCCGCGCACGGATTCGTGCGAAAACGCGTTTTAAGCATGCACATGCATCTTTTGGTAGACGAGATTGAAGTTTTCTGCAAAACCACAAGATGTGCATGCAAATGGTGCTTTTCGCAGAACGCGCACGTGGATTTCTACCAAACAACGTGCTAAGCATGCCGATGCTGCTCTTTTTAGCACCCGCGCACGGATTCGTGCGAAAACGCGTTTTAAGCATGCACATGCATCTTTTGGTAGACGAGATTGAAGTTTTCTGCAAAACCACAAGATGTGCATGCAAATGGTGCTTTTCGCAGAACGCCCACGTGGATTTCTACCAAACAACGTGCTAAGCATGCCGATGCTGCTCTTTTTAGCACCCGCGCACGGATTTGTGCGAAAACGCGTTTTAAGCATGCACATGCATCTTTTGGTAGACGAGATTGGTTTTCTGCAAAACCACAAGATGTGCATGCAAATGGTGCTTTTCGCAGAACGCGCACGTGGATTTCTACCAAACAACGTGCTAAGCATGCCGATGCTGCTCTTTTTAGCACCCGCGCACGGATTCGTGCGAAAACGCGTTTTAAGCATGCACATGCATCTTTTGGTAGACGAGATTGAAGTTTTCTGCAAAACCACAAGATGTGCATGCAAATGGTGCTTTTGGCAGAACGCGCACGTGGATTTCTACCAAACGACGTGCTAAGCATGCCGATGCTGCTCTTTTTAGCACCCGCGCACGGATTCGCGCGAAAACTCGTTTTAAGCATGCACATGCATCTTTTGGTAGACGCGGATGAAGTTTTCTGCAAAACCACAAGATGTGCATGCAAATGGTGCTTTTGGCAGAACGCGCACGTGGATTTCTACCAAACGACGTGCTAAGCATGCCGATGCTGCTCTTTTTAGCACCCGCGCACGGATTTGTGCGAAAACGCGTTTTAAGCATGCACATGCATCTTTTGGTAGACGAGATTGAAGTTTTCTGCAAAACCACAAGATGTGCATGCAAATGGTGCTTTTCGCAGAACGCGCACGTGGATTTCTACCAAACAACGTGCTAAGCATGCCGATGCTGCTCTTTTTAGCACCCGCGCACGGATTCGTGCGAAAACGCGTTTTAAGCATGCACATGCATCTTTTGGTAGACGCGGATGAAGTTTTCTGCAAAACCACAAGATGTGCATGCAAATGGTGCTTTTGGCAGAACGCGCACGTGGATTTCTACCAAACGACGTGCTAAGCATGCCGATGCTGCTCTTTTTAGCACCCGCGCACGGATTCGTGCGAAAACGCGTTTTAAGCATGCACATGCATCTTTTGGTAGACGCGGATGAAGTTTTCTGCAAAACCACAAGATGTGCATGCAAATAGTGCTTTTCGCAGAACGCGCACGTGGATTTCTACCAAACAACGTGCTAAGCATGCCGATGCTGCTCTTTTTAGCACCCGCGCACGGATTCGTGCGAAAACGCGTTTTAAGCATGCACATGCATCTTTTGGTAGACGAGATTGAAGTTTTCTGCAAAACCACAAGATGTGCATGCAAATGGTGCTTTTCGCAGAACGCCCACGTGGATTTCTACCAAACAACGTGCTAAGCATGCCGATGCTGCTCTTTTTAGCACCCGCGCACGGATTTGTGCGAAAACGCGTTTTAAGCATGCACATGCATCTTTTGGTAGACGAGATTGGTTTTCTGCAAAACCACAAGATGTGCATGCAAATGGTGCTTTTCGCAGAACGCGCACGTGGATTTCTACCAAACAACGTGCTAAGCATGCCGATGCTGCTCTTTTTAGCACCCGCGCACGGATTCGTGCGAAAACGCGTTTTAAGCATGCACATGCATCTTTTGGTAGACGAGATTGAAGTTTTCTGCAAAACCACAAGATGTGCATGCAAATGGTGCTTTTGGCAGAACGCGCACGTGGATTTCTACCAAACGACGTGCTAAGCATGCCGATGCTGCTCTTTTTAGCACCCGCGCACGGATTCGCGCGAAAACTCGTTTTAAGCATGCACATGCATCTTTTGGTAGACGCGGATGAAGTTTTCTGCAAAACCACAAGATGTGCATGCAAATGGTGCTTTTGGCAGAACGCGCACGTGGATTTCTACCAAACGACGTGCTAAGCATGCCGATGCTGCTCTTTTTAGCACCCGCGCACGGATTTGTGCGAAAACGCGTTTTAAGCATGCACATGCATCTTTTGGTAGACGAGATTGAAGTTTTCTGCAAAACCACAAGATGTGCATGCAAATGGTGCTTTTCGCAGAACGCGCACGTGGATTTCTACCAAACAACGTGCTAAGCATGCCGATGCTGCTCTTTTTAGCACCCGCGCACGGATTCGTGCGAAAACGCGTTTTAAGCATGCACATGCATCTTTTGGTAGACGCGGATGAAGTTTTCTGCAAAACCACAAGATGTGCATGCAAATGGTGCTTTTGGCAGAACGCGCACGTGGATTTCTACCAAACGACGTGCTAAGCATGCCGATGCTGCTCTTTTTAGCACCCGCGCACGGATTCGTGCGAAAACGCGTTTTAAGCATGCACATGCATCTTTTGGTAGACGCGGATGAAGTTTTCTGCAAAACCACAAGATGTGCATGCAAATGGTGCTCTTGGCAGAACGCGCACGTGGATTTCTACCAAACGACGTGCTAAGCATGCCGATGCTGCTCTTTTTAGCACCCGCGCACGGATTTGTGCGAAAACGCGTTTTAAGCATGCACATGCATCTTTTGGTAGACGAGATAGAAGTTTTCTGCAAAACCACAAGATGTGCATGCAAATGGTGCTTTTCGCAGAACGCGCACGTGGATTTCTACCAAACAACGTGCTAAGCATGCCGATGCTGCTCTTTTTAGCACCCGCGCACGGATTCGTGCGAAAACGCGTTTTAAGCATGCACATGCATCTTTTGGTAGACGCGGATGAAGTTTTCTGCAAAACCACAAGATGTGCATGCAAATGGTGCTCTTGGCAGAACGCGCACGTGGATTTCTACCAAACGACGTGCTAAGCATGCCGATGCTGCTCTTTTTAGCACCCGCGCACGGATTTGTGCGAAAACGCGTTTTAAGCATGCACATGCATCTTTTGGTAGACGAGATTGAAGTTTTCTGCAAAACCACAAGATGTGCATGCAAATGGTGCTTTTCGCAGAACGCGCACGTGGATTTCTACCAAACAACGTGCTAAGCATGCCGATGCTGCTCTTTTTAGCACCCGCGCACGGATTCGTGCGAAAACGCGTTTTAAGCATGCACATGCATCTTTTGGTAGACGCGGATGAAGTTTTCTGCAAAACCACAAGATGTGCATGCAAATGGTGCTCTTGGCAGAACGCGCACGTGGATTTCTACCAAACGACGTGCTAAGCATGCCGATGCTGCTCTTTTTAGCACCCGCGCACGGATTCGTGCGAAAACGCGTTTTAAGCATGCACATGCATCTTTTGGTAGACGCGGATGAAGTTTTCTGCAAAACCACAAGATGTGCATGCAAATGGTGCTCTTGGCAGAACGCGCACGTGGATTTCTACCAAACGACGTGCTAAGAATGCCGATGCTGCTCTTTTTAGCACCCGCGCACGGATTTGTGCGAAAACGCGTTTTAAGCATTCACATGCATCTTTTGGTAGACGAGATTGAAGTTTTCTGCAAAACCACAAGATGTGCATGCAAATGGTGCTTTTCGCAGAACGCGCACGTGGATTTCTACCAAACAACGTGCTAAGCATGCCGATGCTGCTCTTTTTAGCACCCGCGCACGGATTCGTGCGAAAACGCGTTTTAAGCATGCACATGCATCTTTTGGTAGACGCGGATGAAGTTTTCTGCAAAACCACAAGATGTGCATGCAAATGGTGCTCTTGGCAGAACGCGCACGTGGATTTCTACCAAACGACGTGCTAAGCATGCCGATGCTGCTCTTTTTAGCACCCGCGCACGGATATGTGCGAAAACGCGTTTTAAGCATGCACATGCATCTTTTGGTAGACGAGATTGAAGTTTTCTGCAAAACCACAAGATGTGCATGCAAATGGTGCTTTTCGCAGAACGCGCACGTGGATTTCTACCAAACAACGTGCTAAGCATGCCGATGCTGCTCTTTTTAGCACCCGCGCACGGATTCGTGCGAAAACGCGTTTTAAGCATGCACATGCATCTTTTGGTAGACGAGATTGAAGTTTTCTGCAAAACCACAAGATGTGCATGCAAATGGTGCTTTTCGCAGAACGCGCACGTGGATTTCCACCAAACAACGTGCTAAGCATGCCGATGCTGCTCTTTTTAGCACCCGCGCACGGATTCGTGCGAAAACGCGTTTTAAGCATGCACATGCATCTTTTGGTAGACGAGATTGAAGTTTTCTGCAAAACCACAAGATGTGCATGCAAATAGTGCTTTTCGCAGAACGCGCACGTGGATTTCTACCAAACAACGTGCTAAGCATGCCGATGCTGCTCTTTTTAGCACCCGCGCACGGATTCGTGCGAAAACGCGTTTTAAGCATGCACATGCATCTTTTGGTAGACGAGATTGAAGTTTTCTGCAAAACCACAAGATGTGCATGCAAATGGTGCTTTTCGCAGAACGCCCACGTGGATTTCTACCAAACAACGTGCTAAGCATGCCGATGCTGCTCTTTTTAGCACCCGCGCACGGATTTGTGCGAAAACGCGTTTTAAGCATGCACATGCATCTTTTGGTAGACGAGATTGGTTTTCTGCAAAACCACAAGATGTGCATGCAAATGGTGCTTTTCGCAGAACGCGCACGTGGATTTCTACCAAACAACGTGCTAAGCATGCCGATGCTGCTCTTTTTAGCACCCGCGCACGGATTCGTGCGAAAACGCGTTTTAAGCATGCACATGCATCTTTTGGTAGACGAGATTGAAGTTTTCTGCAAAACCACAAGATGTGCATGCAAATGGTGCTTTTCGCAGAACGCGCACGTGGATTTCTACCAAACAACGTGCTAAGCATGCCGATGCTGCTCTTTTTAGCACCCGCGCACGGATTCGTGCGAAAACGCGTTTTAAGCATGCACATGCATCTTTTGGTAGACGCGGATGAAGTTTTCTGCAAAACCACAAGATGTGCATGCAAATGGTGCTTTTGGCAGAACGCGCACGTGGATTTCTACCAAACGACGTGCTAAGCATGCCGATGCTGCTCTTTTTAGCACCCGCGCACGGATTCGTGCGAAAACGCGTTTTAAGCATGCACATGCATCTTTTGGTAGACGCGGATGAAGTTTTCTGCAAAACCACAAGATGTGCATGCAAATGGTGCTCTTGGCAGAACGCGCACGTGGATTTCTACCAAACGACGTGCTAAGCATGCCGATGCTGCTCTTTTTAGCACCCGCGCACGGATTTGTGCGAAAACGCGTTTTAAGCATGCACATGCATCTTTTGGTAGACGAGATAGAAGTTTTCTGCAAAACCACAAGATGTGCATGCAAATGGTGCTTTTCGCAGAACGCGCACGTGGATTTCTACCAAACAACGTGCTAAGCATGCCGATGCTGCTCTTTTTAGCACCCGCGCACGGATTCGTGCGAAAACGCGTTTTAAGCATGCACATGCATCTTTTGGTAGACGCGGATGAAGTTTTCTGCAAAACCACAAGATGTGCATGCAAATGGTGCTCTTGGCAGAACGCGCACGTGGATTTCTACCAAACGACGTGCTAAGCATGCCGATGCTGCTCTTTTTAGCACCCGCGCACGGATTTGTGCGAAAACGCGTTTTAAGCATGCACATGCATCTTTTGGTAGACGAGATTGAAGTTTTCTGCAAAACCACAAGATGTGCATGCAAATGGTGCTTTTCGCAGAACGCGCACGTGGATTTCTACCAAACAACGTGCTAAGCATGCCGATGCTGCTCTTTTTAGCACCCGCGCACGGATTCGTGCGAAAACGCGTTTTAAGCATGCACATGCATCTTTTGGTAGACGCGGATGAAGTTTTCTGCAAAACCACAAGATGTGCATGCAAATGGTGCTCTTGGCAGAACGCGCACGTGGATTTCTACCAAACGACGTGCTAAGCATGCCGATGCTGCTCTTTTTAGCACCCGCGCACGGATTCGTGCGAAAACGCGTTTTAAGCATGCACATGCATCTTTTGGTAGACGCGGATGAAGTTTTCTGCAAAACCACAAGATGTGCATGCAAATGGTGCTCTTGGCAGAACGCGCACGTGGATTTCTACCAAACGACGTGCTAAGAATGCCGATGCTGCTCTTTTTAGCACCCGCGCACGGATTTGTGCGAAAACGCGTTTTAAGCATTCACATGCATCTTTTGGTAGACGAGATTGAAGTTTTCTGCAAAACCACAAGATGTGCATGCAAATGGTGCTTTTCGCAGAACGCGCACGTGGATTTCTACCAAACAACGTGCTAAGCATGCCGATGCTGCTCTTTTTAGCACCCGCGCACGGATTCGTGCGAAAACGCGTTTTAAGCATGCACATGCATCTTTTGGTAGACGCGGATGAAGTTTTCTGCAAAACCACAAGATGTGCATGCAAATGGTGCTCTTGGCAGAACGCGCACGTGGATTTCTACCAAACGACGTGCTAAGCATGCCGATGCTGCTCTTTTTAGCACCCGCGCACGGATATGTGCGAAAACGCGTTTTAAGCATGCACATGCATCTTTTGGTAGACGAGATTGAAGTTTTCTGCAAAACCACAAGATGTGCATGCAAATGGTGCTTTTCGCAGAACGCGCACGTGGATTTCTACCAAACAACGTGCTAAGCATGCCGATGCTGCTCTTTTTAGCACCCGCGCACGGATTCGTGCGAAAACGCGTTTTAAGCATGCACATGCATCTTTTGGTAGACGAGATTGAAGTTTTCTGCAAAACCACAAGATGTGCATGCAAATGGTGCTTTTCGCAGAACGCGCACGTGGATTTCCACCAAACAACGTGCTAAGCATGCCGATGCTGCTCTTTTTAGCACCCGCGCACGGATTCGTGCGAAAACGCGTTTTAAGCATGCACATGCATCTTTTGGTAGACGAGATTGAAGTTTTCTGCAAAACCACAAGATGTGCATGCAAATAGTGCTTTTCGCAGAACGCGCACGTGGATTTCTACCAAACAACGTGCTAAGCATGCCGATGCTGCTCTTTTTAGCACCCGCGCACGGATTCGTGCGAAAACGCGTTTTAAGCATGCACATGCATCTTTTGGTAGACGAGATTGAAGTTTTCTGCAAAACCACAAGATGTGCATGCAAATGGTGCTTTTCGCAGAACGCCCACGTGGATTTCTACCAAACAACGTGCTAAGCATGCCGATGCTGCTCTTTTTAGCACCCGCGCACGGATTTGTGCGAAAACGCGTTTTAAGCATGCACATGCATCTTTTGGTAGACGAGATTGGTTTTCTGCAAAACCACAAGATGTGCATGCAAATGGTGCTTTTCGCAGAACGCGCACGTGGATTTCTACCAAACAACGTGCTAAGCATGCCGATGCTGCTCTTTTTAGCACCCGCGCACGGATTCGTGCGAAAACGCGTTTTAAGCATGCACATGCATCTTTTGGTAGACGAGATTGAAGTTTTCTGCAAAACCACAAGATGTGCATGCAAATGGTGCTTTTGGCAGAACGCGCACGTGGATTTCTACCAAACGACGTGCTAAGCATGCCGATGCTGCTCTTTTTAGCACCCGCGCACGGATTCGCGCGAAAACTCGTTTTAAGCATGCACATGCATCTTTTGGTAGACGCGGATGAAGTTTTCTGCAAAACCACAAGATGTGCATGCAAATGGTGCTTTTGGCAGAACGCGCACGTGGATTTCTACCAAACGACGTGCTAAGCATGCCGATGCTGCTCTTTTTAGCACCCGCGCACGGATTTGTGCGAAAACGCGTTTTAAGCATGCACATGCATCTTTTGGTAGACGAGATTGAAGTTTTCTGCAAAACCACAAGATGTGCATGCAAATGGTGCTTTTCGCAGAACGCGCACGTGGATTTCTACCAAACAACGTGCTAAGCATGCCGATGCTGCTCTTTTTAGCACCCGCGCACGGATTCGTGCAAAAACGCGTTTTAAGCATGCACATGCATCTTTTGGTAGACGCGGATGAAGTTTTCTGCAAAACCACAAGATGTGCATGCAAATGGTGCTTTTGGCAGAACGCGCACGTGGATTTCTACCAAACGACGTGCTAAGCATGCCGATGCTGCTCTTTTTAGCACCCGCGCACGGATTCGTGCGAAAACGCGTTTTAAGCATGCACATGCATCTTTTGGTAGACGCGGATGAAGTTTTCTGCAAAACCACAAGATGTGCATGCAAATAGTGCTTTTCGCAGAACGCGCACGTGGATTTCTACCAAACAACGTGCTAAGCATGCCGATGCTGCTCTTTTTAGCACCCGCGCACGGATTCGTGCGAAAACGCGTTTTAAGCATGCACATGCATCTTTTGGTAGACGAGATTGAAGTTTTCTGCAAAACCACAAGATGTGCATGCAAATGGTGCTTTTCGCAGAACGCGCACGTGGATTTCTACCAAACAACGTGCTAAGCATGCCGATGCTGCTCTTTTTAGCACCCGCGCACGGATTCGTGCGAAAACGCGTTTTAAGCATGCACATGCATCTTTTGGTAGACGAGATTGAAGTTTTCTGCAAAACCACAAGATGTGCATGCAAATGGTGCTTTTGGCAGAACGCGCACGTGGATTTCTAGCAAACGACGTGCTAAGCATGCCGATGCTGCTCTTTTTAGCACCCGCGCACGGATTCGCGCGAAAACTCGTTTTAAGCATGCACATGCATCTTTTGGTAGACGCGGATGAAGTTTTCTGCAAAACCACAAGATGTGCATGCAAATGGTGCTTTTGGCAGAACGCGCACGTGGATTTCTACCAAACGACGTGCTAAGCATGCCGATGCTGCTCTTTTTAGCACCCGCGCACGGATTTGTGCGAAAACGCGTTTTAAGCATGCACATGCATCTTTTGGTAGACGAGATTGAAGTTTTCTGCAAAACCACAAGATGTGCATGCAAATGGTGCTTTTCGCAGAACGCGCACGTGGATTTCTACGAAACAACGTGCTAAGCATGCCGATGCTGCTCTTTTTAGCACCCGCGCACGGATTCGTGCGAAAACGCGTTTTAAGCATGCACATGCATCTTTTGGTAGACGCGGATGAAGTTTTCTGCAAAACCACAAGATGTGCATGCAAATGGTGCTTTTGGCAGAACGCGCACGTGGATTTCTACCAAACGACGTGCTAAGCATGCCGATGCTGCTCTTTTTAGCACCCGCGCACGGATTCGTGCGAAAACGCGTTTTAAGCATGCACATGCATGTTTTGGTAGACGCGGATGAAGTTTTCTGCAAAACCACAAGATGTGCATGCAAATAGTGCTTTTCGCAGAACGCGCACGTGGATTTCTACCAAACAACGTGCTAAGCATGCCGATGCTGCTCTTTTTAGCACCCGCGCACGGATTCGTGCGAAAACGCGTTTTAAGCATGCACATGCATCTTTTGGTAGACGAGATTGAAGTTTTCTGCAAAACCACAAGATGTGCATGCAAATGGTGCTTTTCGCAGAACGCCCACGTGGATTTCTACCAAACAACGTGCTAAGCATGCCGATGCTGCTCTTTTTAGCACCCGCGCACGGATTTGTGCGAAAACGCGTTTTAAGCATGCACATGCATCTTTTGGTAGACGAGATTGGTTTTCTGCAAAACCACAAGATGTGCATGCAAATGGTGCTTTTCGCAGAACGCGCACGTGGATTTCTACCAAACAACGTGCTAAGCATGCCGATGCTGCTCTTTTTAGCACCCGCGCACGGATTCGTGCGAAAACGCGTTTTAAGCATGCACATGCATCTTTTGGTAGACGAGATTGAAGTTTTCTGCAAAACCACAAGATGTGCATGCAAATGGTGCTTTTGGCAGAACGCGCACGTGGATTTCTACCAAACGACGTGCTAAGCATGCCGATGCTGCTCTTTTTAGCACCCGCGCACGGATTCGCGCGAAAACTCGTTTTAAGCATGCACATGCATCTTTTGGTAGACGCGGATGAAGTTTTCTGCAAAACCACAAGATGTGCATGCAAATGGTGCTTTTGGCAGAACGCGCACGTGGATTTCTACCAAACGACGTGCTAAGCATGCCGATGCTGCTCTTTTTAGCACCCGCGCACGGATTTGTGCGAAAACGCGTTTTAAGCATGCACATGCATCTTTTGGTAGACGAGATTGAAGTTTTCTGCAAAACCACAAGATGTGCATGCAAATGGTGCTTTTCGCAGAACGCGCACGTGGATTTCTACGAAACAACGTGCTAAGCATGCCGATGCTGCTCTTTTTAGCACCCGCGCACGGATTCGTGCGAAAACGCGTTTTAAGCATGCACATGCATCTTTTGGTAGACGCGGATGAAGTTTTCTGCAAAACCACAAGATGTGCATGCAAATGGTGCTTTTGGCAGAACGCGCACGTGGATTTCTACCAAACGACGTGCTAAGCATGCCGATGCTGCTCTTTTTAGCACCCGCGCACGGATTCGTGCGAAAACGCGTTTTAAGCATGCACATGCATCTTTTGGTAGACGCGGATGAAGTTTTCTGCAAAACCACAAGATGTGCATGCAAATGGTGCTCTTGGCAGAACGCGCACGTGGATTTCTACCAAACGACGTGCTAAGCATGCCGATGCTGCTCTTTTTAGCACCCGCGCACGGATTTGTGCGAAAACGCGTTTTAAGCATGCACATGCATCTTTTGGTAGACGAGATAGAAGTTTTCTGCAAAACCACAAGATGTGCATGCAAATGGTGCTTTTCGCAGAACGCGCACGTGGATTTCTACCAAACAACGTGCTAAGCATGCCGATGCTGCTCTTTTTAGCACCCGCGCACGGATTCGTGCGAAAACGCGTTTTAAGCATGCACATGCATCTTTTGGTAGACGCGGATGAAGTTTTCTGCAAAACCACAAGATGTGCATGCAAATGGTGCTCTTGGCAGAACGCGCACGTGGATTTCTACCAAACGACGTGCTAAGCATGCCGATGCTGCTCTTTTTAGCACCCGCGCACGGATTTGTGCGAAAACGCGTTTTAAGCATGCACATGCATCTTTTGGTAGACGAGATTGAAGTTTTCTGCAAAACCACAAGATGTGCATGCAAATGGTGCTTTTCGCAGAACGCGCACGTGAATTTCTACCAAACAACGTGCTAAGCATGCCGATGCTGCTCTTTTTAGCACCCGCGCACGGATTCGTGCGAAAACGCGTTTTAAGCATGCACATGCATCTTTTGGTAGACGCGGATGAAGTTTTCTGCAAAACCACAAGATGTGTATGCAAATGGTGCTCTTGGCAGAACGCGCACGTGGATTTCTACCAAACGACGTGCTAAGCATGCCGATGCTGCTCTTTTTAGCACCCGCGCACGGATTTGTGCGAAAACGCGTTTTAAGCATGCACATGCATCTTTTGGTAGACGAGATTGAAGTTTTCTGCAAAACCACAAGATGTGCATGCAAATGGTGCTTTTCGCAGAACGCGCACGTGGATTTCTACCAAACAACGTGCTAAGCATGCCGGATGCTGCTCTTTTTAGCACCCGCGCACGGATTCGTGCGAAAACGCGTTTTAAGCATGCACATGCATCTTTTGGTAGACGAGATTGAAGTTTTCTGCAAAACCACAAGATGTGCATGCAAATGGTGCTTTTCGCAGAACGCGCACGTGGATTTCTACCAAACAACGTGCTAAGCATGCCGATGCTGCTCTTTTTAGCACCCGCGCACGGATTCGTGCGAAAACGCGTTTTTAAGTATGCACATGCATCTTTTGGTAGACGAGATTGAAGTTTTCTGCAAAACCACAAGATGTGCATGCAAATGGTGCTTTTCGCAGAACGCCCACGTGGATTTCTACCAAACAACGTGCTAAGCATGCCGATGCTGCTCTTTTTAGCACCCGCGCACGGATTCCTGCGAAAACGCGTTTTAAGCATGCACATGCATCTTTTGGTAGACGCGGATGAAGTTTTCTGCAAAACCACAAGATGTGCATGCAAATGGTGCTTTTGGCAGAACGCGCACGTGGATTTCTACCAAACGACGTGCTAAGCATGCCGATGCTGCTCTTTTTAGCACCCGCGCACGGATTCGTGCGAAAACGCGTTTTTAAGCATGCACATGCATCTTTTGGTAGACGCGGATGAAGTTTTCTGCAAAACCACAAGATGTGCATGCAAATCGTGCTCTTGGCAGAACGCGCACGTGGATTTCTACCAAACGACGTGCTAAGCATGCCGATGCTGCTCTTTTTAGCACCCGCGCACGGATTTGTGCGAAAACGCGTTTTAAGCATGCACATGCATCTTTTGGTAGACGAGGTTGAAGTTTTCTGCAAAACCACAAGATGTGCATGCAAATGGTGCTTTTCGCAGAACGCGCACGTGGATTTCTACCAAACAACGTGCTAAGCATGCCGATGCTGCTCTTTTTAGCACCCGCGCACGGATTCGTGTGAAAACGCGTTTTAAGCATGCACATGCATCTTTTGGTAGACGAGATTGAAGTTTTCTGCAAAACCACAAGATGTGCATGCAAATGGTGCTTTTCGCAAACGCGCACGTGGATTTCTACCAAACAACGTGCTAAGCATGCCGATGCTGCTCTTTTAGCACCCGCACACGGATTCGTGCGAAAACGCGTTTTAAGCATGCACATGCATCTTTTGGTAGACGAGATTGAAGTTTTCTGCAAAACCACAAGATGTGCATGCAAATGGTGCTTTTCGCAGAACGCGCACGTGGATTTCTACCAAACAACGTGCTAAGCATGCCGATGCTGCTCTTTTAGCACCCGCGCACGGATTCGTGCGAAAACGCGTTTTAAGCATGCACATGCATCTTTTGGTAGACGAGATTGAAGTTTTCTGCAAAACCACAAGATGTGCATGCAAATGGTGCTTTTCGCAGAACGCCCACGTGGATTTCTACCAAACAACGTGCTAAGCATGCCGATGCTGCTCTTTTTAGCACCCGCGCACGGATTCGTGCGAAAACGCGTTTTAAGCATGCACATGCATCTTTTGGTAGACGAGATTGAAGTTTTCTGCAAAACCACAAGATGTGCATGCAAATGGTGCTTTTCGCAGAACGCGCACGTGGATTTCTACCAAACAACGTGCTAAGCATGCCGATGCTGCTCTTTTTAGCACCCGCGCACGGATTCGTGCAAAAACGCGTTTTAAGCATGCACATGCATCTTTTGGTAGACGCGGATGAAGTTTTCTGCAAAACCACAAGATGTGCATGCAAATGGTGCTTTTGGCAGAACGCGCACGTGGATTTCTACCAAACGACGTGCTAAGCATGCCGATGCTGCTCTTTTTAGCACCCGCGCACGGATTTGTGCGAAAACGCGTTTTAAGCATGCACATGCATCTTTTGGTAGACGAGATTGAAGTTTTCTGCAAAACCACAAGATGTGCATGCAAATGGTGCTTTTCGCAGAACGCGCACGTGGATTTCTACCAAACAACGTGCTAAGCATGCCGATGCTGCTCTTTTTAGCACCCGCGCACGGATTCGTGCGAAAACGCGTTTTTAAGGATGCACATGCATCTTTTGGTAGACGAGATTGAAGTTTTCTGCAAAACCACAAGATGTGCATGCAAATGGAGCTTTTCGCAGAACGCGCACGTGGATTTCTACCAAACAACGTGCTAAGCATGCCGATGCTGCTCTTTTTAGGACCCGCGCACGGATTCGTGCGAAAACGCGTTTTAAGCATGCACATGCATCTTTTGGTAGACGAGATTGAAGTTTTCTGCAAAACCACAAGATGTGCATGCAAATGGTGCTTTTCGCAGAACGCCCACGTGGATTTCTACCAAACAACGTGCTAAGCATGCCGATGCTGCTCTTTTTAGCACCCGCGCACGGATTTGTGCGAAAACGCGTTTTAAGCATGCACATGCATCTTTTGGTAGACGAGATTGAAGTTTTCTGCAAAACCACAAGATGTGCATGCAAATGGTGCTTTTCGCAGAACGCGCACGTGGATTTCTACCAAACAACGTGCTAAGCATGCCGATGCTGCTCTTTTTAGCACCCGCGCACGGATTCGTGCGAAAACGGGTTTTAAGCATGCACATGCATCTTTTGGTAGACGAGATTGAAGTTTTCTGCAAAACCACAAGATGTGCATGCAAATGGTGCTTTTCGCAGAACGCGCACGTGGATTTCTACCAAACAACGTGCTCAGCATGCCGATGCTGCTCTTTTTAGCACCCGCGCACGGATTCGTGCGAAAACGCGTTTTAAGCATGCACATGCATCTTTTGGTAGACGAG
The DNA here is from genome assembly GCF_023375885.2 of Dermacentor andersoni. Classification (NCBI taxonomy): domain Eukaryota; kingdom Metazoa; phylum Arthropoda; class Arachnida; order Ixodida; family Ixodidae; genus Dermacentor; species Dermacentor andersoni. The sequence continues at coordinate 20,827 of NW_027314967.1, forward strand.
ATTGAAGTTTTCTGCAAAACCACAAGGTGTGCATGCAAATGGTGCTTTTGGCAGAACGCGCACGTGGATTTCTACCAAACGACGTGCTAAGCATGCCGATGCTGCTCTTTTTAGCACCCGCGCACGGATTCGCGCGAAAACGCGTTTTAAGCATGCACATGCATCTTTTGGTAGACGCGGATGAAGTTTTCTGCAAAACCACAAGATGTGCATGCAAGTGGTGCTTTTGGCAGAACGCGCACGTGGATTTCTACCAAACGACGTGCTAAGCATGCCGATGCTGCTCTTTTTAGCACCCGCGCACGGATTTGTGCGAAAACGCGTTTTAAGCATGCACATGCATCTTTTGGTAGACGCGGATGAAGTTTTCTGCAAAACCACAAGATGTGCATGCAAATGGTGCTCTTGGCAGAACGCGCACGTGGATTTCTACCAAACGACGTGCTAAGCATGCCGATGCTGCTCTTTTTAGCACCCGCGCACGGATTTGTGCGAAAACGCGTTTTAAGCATGCACATGCATCTTTTGGTAGACGAGATTGAAGTTTTCTGCAAAACCACAAGATGTGCATGCAAATGGTGCTTTTCGCAGAACGCGCACGTGGACTTCTACCAAACAACGTGCTAAGCATGCCGATGCTGCTCTTTTTAGCACCCGCGCACGGATTCGTGCGAAAACGCGTTTTAAGCATGCACATGCATCTTTTGGTAGACGAGATTGAAGTTTTCTGCAAAACCACAAGATGTGCATGCAAATGGTGCTTTTCGCAAACGCGCACGTGGATTTCTACCAAACAACGTGCTAAGCATGCCGATGCTGCTCTTTTTAGCACCCGCGCACGGATTCGTGCGAAAACGCGTTTTAAGCATGCACATGCATCTTTTGGTAGACGAGATTGAAGTTTTCTGCAAAACCACAAGATGTGCATGCAAATGGTGCTTTTCAGAGAACGCGCACGTGGATTTCTACCAAACAACGTGCTAAGCATGCCGATGCTGCTCTTTTTAGCACCCGCGCACGCATTCGTGCGAAAACGCGTTTTAAGCATGCACATGCATCTTTTGGTAGACGAGATTGAAGTTTTCTGCAAAACTACAAGATGTGCATGCAAATGGTGCTTTTCGCAGAACGCCCACGTGGATTTCTACCAAACAACGTGCTAAGCATGCCGATGCTGCTCTTTTTAGCACCCGCGCACGGATTCGTGCGAAAACGCGTTTTAAGCATGCACATGCATCTTTTGGTAGACGAGATTGAAGTTTTCTGCAAAACCACAAGATGTGCATGCAAATGGTGCTTTTCGCAGAACGCGCACGTGGATTTCTACCAAACAACGTGCTAAGCATGCCGATGCTGCTCTTTTTAGCACCCGCGCACGGGTTCGTGCGAAAACACGTTTTAAGCATGCACATGCATCTTTTGGTAGACGCGGATGAAGTTTTCTGCAAAACCACAAGATGTGCATGCAAATGGTGCTTTTGGCAGAACGCGCACGTGGATTTCTACCAAACGACGTGCTAAGCTTGCCGATGCTGCTCTTTTTAGCACCCGCGCACGGATTTGTGCGAAAACGCGTTTTAAGCATGCACATGCATCTTTGTAGACGAGATTGAAGTTTTGTGCAAAACCACAAGATGTGCATGCAAATGGTGCTTTTCGCAGAACGCGCACGTGGATTTCTACGAACAACGTGCTAAGCATGCCGATGCTGCTCTTTTTAGCACCCGCGCACGGATTCGTGCGAAAACGCGTTTTAAGCATGCACATGCATCTTTTGGTAGACGAGATTGAAGTTTTCTGCAAAACCACAAGATGTGCATGCAAATGGTGCTTTTCGCAGAACGCGCACGTGGATTTCTACCAAACAACGTGCTAAGCATGCCGATGCTGCTCTTTTTAGCACCCGCGCACGGATTCGTGCGAAAACGCGTTTTAAGCATGCACATGCATCTTTTGGTAGACGAGATTGAAGTTTTCTGCAAAACCACAAGATGTGCATGCAAATGGTGCTTTTCGCAGAACGCGCACGTGGATTTCTACCGAACAACGTGCTAAGCATGCCGATGCTGCTCTTTTTAGCACCGCGCACGGATTTGTGCGAAAACGCGTTTTAAGCATGCACATGCATCTTTTGGTAGACGAGATTGAAGTTTTCTGCAAAACCACAAGATGTGCATGCAAATGGTGCTTTTCGCAGAACGCGCACGTGGATTTCTACCAAACAACGTGCTAAGCATGCCGATGCTGCTCTTTTTAGCACCCGCGCACGGATTCGTGCGAAAACGGGTTTTAAGCATGCACATGCATCTTTTGGTAGACGAGATTGAAGTTTTCTGCAAAACCACAAGATGTGCATGCAAATGGTGCTTTTCGCAGAACGCGCACGTGGATTTCTACCAAACATCGTGCTCAGCATGCCGATGCTGCTCTTTTTAGCACCCGCGCACGGATTCGTGCGAAAACGCGTTTTAAGCATGCACATGCATCTTTTGGTAGACGAGATTGAAGTTTTCTGCAAAACCACAAGGTGTGCATGCAAATGGTGCTTTTGGCAGAACGCGCACGTGGATTTCTACCAAACGACGTGCTAAGCATGCCGATGCTGCTCTTTTTAGCACCCGCGCACGGATTCGCGCGAAAACGCGTTTTAAGCATGCACATGCATCTTTTGGTAGACGCGGATGAAGTTTTCTGCAAAACCACAAGATGTGCATGCAAGTGGTGCTTTTGGCAGAACGCGCACGTGGATTTCTACCAAACGACGTGCTAAGCATGCCGATGCTGCTCTTTTTAGCACCCGCGCACGGATTTGTGCGAAAACGCGTTTTAAGCATGCACATGCATCTTTTGGTAGACGCGGATGAAGTTTTCTGCAAAACCACAAGATGTGCATGCAAATGGTGCTCTTGGCAGAACGCGCACGTGGATTTCTACCAAACGACGTGCTAAGCATGCCGATGCTGCTCTTTTTAGCACCCGCGCACGGATTTGTGCGAAAACGCGTTTTAAGCATGCACATGCATCTTTTGGTAGACGAGATTGAAGTTTTCTGCAAAACCACAAGATGTGCATGCAAATGGTGCTTTTCGCAGAACGCGCACGTGGACTTCTACCAAACAACGTGCTAAGCATGCCGATGCTGCTCTTTTTAGCACCCGCGCACGGATTCGTGCGAAAACGCGTTTTAAGCATGCACATGCATCTTTTGGTAGACGAGATTGAAGTTTTCTGCAAAACCACAAGATGTGCATGCAAATGGTGCTTTTCGCAAACGCGCACGTGGATTTCTACCAAACAACGTGCTAAGCATGCCGATGCTGCTCTTTTTAGCACCCGCGCACGGATTCGTGCGAAAACGCGTTTTAAGCATGCACATGCATCTTTTGGTAGACGAGATTGAAGTTTTCTGCAAAACCACAAGATGTGCATGCAAATGGTGCTTTTCAGAGAACGCGCACGTGGATTTCTACCAAACGACGTGCTAAGCTTGCCGATGCTGCTCTTTTTAGCACCCGCGCACGGATTTGTGCGAAAACGCGTTTTAAGCATGCACATGCATCTTTTGGTAGACGAGATTGAAGTTTTCTGCAAAACCACAAGATGTGCATGCAAATGGTGCTTTTCGCAGAACGCGCACGTGGATTTCTACCAAACAACGTGCTAAGCATGCCGATGCTGCTCTTTTTAGCACCCGCGCACGGATTCGTGCGAAAACGCGTTTTAAGCATGCACATGCATCTTTTGGTAGACGAGATTGAAGTTTTCTGCAATACCACAAGATGTGCATGCAAATGGTGCTTTTCGCAGAACGCGCACGTGGATTTCTACCAAACAACGTGCTAAGCATGCCGATGCTGCTCTTTTTAGCACCCGCGCACGGATTCGTGCGAAAACGCGTTTTAAGCATGCACATGCATCTTTTGGTAGACGAGATTGAAGTTTTCTGCAAAACCACAAGATGTGCATGCAAATGGTGCTTTTCGCAGAACGCGCACGTGGATTTCTACCAAACAACGTGCTAAGCATGCCGATGCTGCTCTTTTTAGCACCCGCGCACGGATTTGTGCGAAAACGCGTTTTAGGCATGCACATGCATCTTTTGGTAGACGAGATTGAAGTTTTCTGCAAAACCACAAGATGTGCATGCAAATGGTGCTTTTCGCAGAACGCCCACGTGGATTTCTACCAAACAACGTGCTAAGCATGCCGATGCTGCTCTTTTTAGCACCCGCGCAAGGATTCGTGCGAAAACGCGTTTTAAGCATGCACATGCATCTTTTGGTAGACGAGATTGAAGGTTTCTGCAAAACCACAAGATGTGCATGCAAATGGTGCTTTTCGCAGAACGCCCACGTGGATTTCTACCAAACAACGTGCTAAGCATGCCGATGCTGCTCTTTTTAGCACCCGCGCACGGATTCGTGCGAAAACGCGTTTTAAGCATGCACATGCATCTTTTGGTAGACGAGATTGAAGTTTTCTGCAAAACCACAAGATGTGCATGCAAATGGTGCTTTTCGCAGAACGCGCACGTGGATTTCTACCAAACAACGTGCTAAGCATGCCGATGCTGCTCTTTTTAGCACCCGCGCACGGATTCGTGCGAAAACGCGTTTTAAGCATGCACATGCATCTTTTGGTAGACGAGATTGAAGTTTTCTGCAAAACCACAAGATGTGCATGCAAATGGTGCTTTTCGCAGAACGCGCACGTGGATTTCTACCAAACAACGTGCTCAGCATGCCGATGCTGCTCTTTTTAGCACCCGCGCACGGATTCGTGCGAAAACGCGTTTTAAGCATGCACATGCATCTTTTGGTAGACGCGGATGAAGTTTTCTGCAAAACCACAAGATGTGCATGCAAATGGTGCTCTTGGCAGAACGCGCACGTGGATTTCTACCAAACGACGTGCTAAGCATGCCGATGCTGCTCTTTTTAGCACCCGCGCACGGATTTGTGCGAAAACGCGTTTTAAGCATGCACATGCATCTTTTGGTAGACGAGATTGAAGTTTTCTGCAAAACCACAAGATGTGCATGCAAATGGTGCTTTTCGCAGAACGCGCACGTGGATTTCTACCAAACAACGTGCTAAGCATGCCGATGCTGCTCTTTTTAGCAGCCGCGCACGGATTCGTGCGAAAACGCGTTTTAAGCATGCACATGCATCTTTTGGTAGACGAGATTGAAGTTTTCTGCAAAACCACAAGATGTGCATGCAAATGGTGCTTTTCGCAAACGCGCACGTGGATTTCTACCAAACAACGTGCTAAGCATGCCGATGCTGCTCTTTTTAGCACCCGCGCACGGATTCGTGCGAAAACGCGTTTTAAGCATGCACATGCATCTTTTGGTAGACGAGATTGAAGTTTTCTGCAAAACCACAAGATGTGCATGCAAATGGTGCTTTTCGCAGAACGCCCACGTGGATTTCTACCAAACAACGTGCTAAGCATGCCGATGCTGCTCTTTTTAGCACCCGCGCACGGATTCGTGCGAAAACGCGTTTTAAGCATGCACATGCATCTTTTGGTAGACGAGATTGAAGTTTTCTGCAAAACCACAAGATGTGCATGCAAATGGTGCTTTTCGCAGAACGCCCACGTGGATTTCTACCAAACAACGTGCTAAGCATGCCGATGCTGCTCTTTTTAGCACCCGCGCACGGATTTGTGCGAAAACGCGTTTTAAGCATGCACATGCATCTTTTGGTAGACGAGATTGAAGTTTTCTGCAAAACCACAAGATGTGCATGCAAATGGTGCTTTTCGCAGAACGCGCACGTGGATTTCTACCAAACAACGTGCTAAGCATGCCGATGCTGCTCTTTTTAGCACCCGCGCACGGATTCGTGCGAAAACGCGTTTTAAGCATGCACATGCATCTTTTGGTAGACGAGATTGAAGTTTTCTGCAAAACCACAAGATGTGCATGCAAATGGTGCTTTTCGCAGAACGCGCACGTGGATTTCTACCAAACAACGTGCTCAGCATGCCGATGCTGCTCTTTTTAGCACCCGCGCACGGATTCGTGCGAAAACGCGTTTTAAGCATGCACATGCATCTTTTGGTAGACGCGGATGAAGTTTTCTGCAAAACCACAAGATGTGCATGCAAATGGTGCTTTTGGCAGAACGCGCACGTGGATTTCTACCAAACGACGTGCTAAGCATGCCGATGCTGCTCTTTTTAGCACCCGCGCACGGATTCGTGCGAAAACGCGTTTTAAGCATGCACATGCATCTTTTGGTAGACGCGGATGAAGTTTTCTGCAAAACCACAAGATGTGCATGCAAATGGTGCTCTTGGCAGAACGCGCACGTGGATTTCTACCAAACGACGTGCTAAGCATGCCGATGCTGCTCTTTTTAGCACCCGCGCACGGATTCGTGCGAAAACGCGTTTTAAGCATGCACATGCATTTTTTGGTAGACGAGATTGAAGTTTTCTGCAAAACCACAAGATGTGCATGCAAATGGTGCTTTTCGCAAACGCGCACGTGGATTTCTACCAAACAACGTGCTAAGCATGCCGATGCTGCTCTTTTTAGCACCCGCGCACGGATTCGTGCGAAAACGCGTTTTAAGCATGCACATGCATCTTTTGGTAGACGAGATTGAAGTTTTCTGCAAAACCACAAGATGTGCATGCAAATGGTGCTTTTCGCAGAACGCGCACGTGGATTTCTACCAAACAACGTGCTAAGCATGCCGATGCTGCTCTTTTTAGCACCCGCGCACGGATTCGTGCGAAAACGCGTTTTAAGCATGCACATGCATCTTTTGGTAGACGAGATTGAAGTTTTCTGCAAAACCACAAGATGTGCATGCAAATGGTGCTTTTCGCAGAACGCCCACGTGGATTTCTACCAAACAACGTGCTAAGCATGCCGATGCTGCTCTTTTTAGCACCCGCGCACGGATTCGTGCGAAAACGCGTTTTAAGCATGCACATGCATCTTTTGGTAGACGAGATTGAAGTTTTCTGCAAAACCACAAGATGTGCATGCAAATGGTGCTTTTCGCAGAACGCGCACGTGGATTTCTACCAAACAACGTGCTAAGCATGCCGATGCTGCTCTTTTTAGCACCCGCGCACGGATTCGTGCGAAAACGCGTTTTAAGCATGCACATGCATCTTTTGGTAGACGCGGATGAAGTTTTCTGCAAAACCACAAGATGTGCATGCAAATGGTGCTTTTGGCAGAACGCGCACGTGGATTTCTACCAAACGACGTGCTAAGAATGCCGATGCTGCTCTTTTTAGCACCCGCGCACGGATTCGTGCGAAAACGCGTTTTAAGCATGCACATGCATCTTTTGGTAGACGAGATTGAAGTTTTCTGCAAAACCACAAGATGTGCATGCAAATGGTGCTTTTGGCAGAACGCGCACGTGGATTTCTACCAAACGACGTGCTAAGCATGCCGATGCTGCTCTTTTTAGCACCCGCGCACGGATTCGCGCGAAAACGCGTTTTAAGCATGCACATGCATCTTTTGGTAGACGAGATTGAAGTTTTCTGCAAAACCACAAGATGTGCATGCAGATGGTGCTTTTGGCAGAACGCGCACGTGGATTTCTACCAAACGACGTGCTAAGCATGCCGATGCTGCTCTTTTTAGCACCCGCGCACGGATTCGCGCGAAAACGCGTTTTAAGCATGCACATGCATCTTTTGGTAGACGCGGATGAAGTTTTCTGCAAAACCACAAGATGTGCATGCAAATGGTGCTTTTGGCAGAACGCGCACGTGGATTTCTACCAAACGACGTGCTAAGCATGCCGATGCTGCTCTTTTTAGCACCCGCGCACGGATTCGTGCGAAAACGCGTTTTAAGCATGCACATGCATCTTTTGGTAGACGCGGATGAAGTTTTCTGCAAAACCACAAGATGTGCATGCAAATGGTGCTCTTGGCAGAACGCGCACGTTGATTTCTACCAAACGACGTGCTAAGCATGCCGATGCTGCTCTTTTTAGCACCCGCGCACGGATTTGTGCGAAAACGCGTTTTAAGCATGCACATGCATCTTTTGGTAGACGAGATTGAAGTTTTCTGCAAAACCACAAGATGTGCATGCAAATGGTGCTTTTCGCAGAACGCGCACGTGGATTTCTACCAAACAACGTGCTAAGCATGCCGATGCTGCTCTTTTTAGCAGCCGCGCACGGATTCGTGCGAAAACGCGTTTTAAGCATGCACATGCATCTTTTGGTAGACGAGATTCAAGTTTTCTGCAAAACCACAAGATGTGCATGCAAATGGTGCTTTTCGCAGAACGCGCACGTGGATTTCTACCAAACAACGTGCTAAGCATGCCGATGCTGCTCTTTTTAGCACCCGCGCACGGATTCGTGCGAAAACGCGTTTTAAGCATGCACATGCATCTTTTGGTAGACGAGATTGAAGTTTTCTGCAAAACCACAAGATGTGCATGCAAATGGTGCTTTTCGCAGAACGCCCACGTGGATTTCTACCAAACAACGTGCTAAGCATGCCGATGCTGCTCTTTTTAGCACCCGCGCACGGATTCGTGCGAAAACGCGTTTTAAGCACGCACATGCATCTTTTGGTAGACGAGATTGAAGTTTTCTGCAAAACCACAAGATGTGCATGCAAATGGTGCTTTTCGCAGAACGCGCACGTGGATTTCTACCAAACAACGTGCTAAGCATGCCGATGCTGCTCTTTTTAGCACCCGCGCACGGATTCGTGCGAAAACGCGTTTTAAGCATGCACATGCATCTTTTGGTAGACGCGGATGAAGTTTTCTGCAAAACCACAAGATGTGCATGCAAATGGTGCTTTTGGCAGAATGCGCACGTGGATTTCTACCAAACGACGTGCTAAGAATGCCGATGCTGCTCTTTTTAGCACCCGCGCACGGATTCGCGCGAAAACGCGTTTTAAGCATGCACATGCATCTTTTGGTAGACGCGGATGAAGTTTTCTGCAAAACCACAAGATGTGCATGCAGATGGTGCTTTTGGCAGAACGCGCACGTGGATTTCTACCAAACGACGTGCTAAGCATGCCGATGCTGCTCTTTTTAGCACCCGCGCACGGATTCGCGCGAAAACGCGTTTTAAGCATGCACATGCATCTTTTGGTAGACGCGGATGAAGTTTTCTGCAAAACCACAAGATGTGCATGCAAATGGTGCTTTTGGCAGAACGCGCACGTGGATTTCTACCAAACGACGTGCTAAGCATGCCGATGCTGCTCTTTTTAGCACCCGCGCACGGATTCGTGCGAAAACGCGTTTTAAGCATGCACATGCATCTTTTGGTAGACGCGGATGAAGTTTTCTGCAAAACCACAAGATGTGCATGCAAATGGTGCTCTTGGCAGAACGCGCACGTGGATTTCTACCAAACGACGTGCTAAGCATGCCGATGCTGCTCTTTTTAGCACCCGCGCACGGATTTGTGCGAAAACGCGTTTTAAGCATGCACATGCATCTTTTGGTAGACGAGATTGAAGTTTTCTGCAAAACCACAAGATGTGCATGCAAATGGTGCTTTTCGCAAACGCGCACGTGGATTTCTACCAAACAACGTGCTAAGCATGCCGATGCTGCTCTTTTTAGCACCCGCGCACGGATTCGTGCGAAAACGCGTTTTAAGCATGCACATGCATCTTTTGGTAGACGAGATTCAAGTTTTCTGCAAAACCACAAGATGTGCATGCAAATGGTGCTTTTCGCAGAACGCGCACGTGGATTTCTACCAAACAACGTGCTAAGCATGCCGATGCTGCTCTTTTTAGCACCCGCGCACGGATTCGTGCGAAAACGCGTTTTAAGCATGCACATGCATCTTTTGGTAGACGAGATTGAAGTTTTCTGCAAAACCACAAGATGTGCATGCAAATGGTGCTTTTCGCAGAACGCCCACGTGGATTTCTACCAAACAACGTGCTAAGCATGCCGATGCTGCTCTTTTTAGCACCCGCGCACGGATTCGTGCGAAAACGCGTTTTAAGCATGCACATGCATCTTTTGGTAGACGAGATTGAAGTTTTCTGCAAAACCACAAGATGTGCATGCAAATGGTGCTTTTCGCAGAACGCGCACGTGGATTTCTACCAAACAACGTGCTAAGCATGCCGATGCTGCTCTTTTTAGCACCCGCGCACGGATTCGTGCGAAAACGCGTTTTAAGCATGCACATGCATCTTTTGGTAGACGCGGATGAAGTTTTCTGCAAAACCACAAGATGTGCATGCAAATGGTGCTTTTGGCAGAACGCGCACGTGGATTTCTACCAAACGACGTGCTAAGAATGCCGATGCTGCTCTTTTTAGCACCCGCGCACGGATTTGTGCGAAAACGCGTTTTAAGCATGCACATGCATCTTTTGGTAGACGAGATTGAAGTTTTCTGCAAAACCACAAGATGTGCATGCAAATGGTGCTTTTCGCAGAACGCGCACGTGCATTTCTACCAAACAACGTGCTAAGCATGCCGATGCTGCTCTTTTTAGCACCCGCGCACGATTCGTGCGAAAACGCGTTTTAAGCATGCACATGCATCTTTTGGTAGACGAGATTGAAGTTTTCTGCAAAACCACAAGATGTGCATGCAAATGGTGCTTTTCGCAGAACGCGCACGTGGATTTCTACCAAACAACGTGCTAAGCATGCCGATGCTGCTCTTTTTAGCACCCGCGCACGGATTCGTGCGAAAACGCGTTTTAAGCATGCACATGCATCTTTTGGTAGACGAGATTGAAGTTTTCTGCAAAACCACAAGATGTGCATGCAAATGGTGCTTTTCGCAGAACGCCCACGTGGATTTCTACCAAACAACGTGGTAAGCATGCCGATGCTGCTCTTTTTAGCACCCGCGCACGGATTCGTGCGAAAACGCGTTTTAAGCATGCACATGCATCTTTTGGTAGACGAGATTGAAGTTTTCTGCAAAACCACAAAATGTGCATGCAAATGGTGCTTTTCGCAGAACGCGCACGTGGATTTCTACCAAACAACGTGCTAAGCATGCCGATGCTGCTCTTTTTAGCACCCGCGCACGGATTCGTGCGAAAACGCGTTTTAAGCATGCACATGCATCTTTTGGTAGACGCGGATGAAGTTTTCTGCAAAACCACAAGATGTGCATGCAAATCGTGCTTTTGGCAGAACGCGCACGTGGATTTCTACCAAACGACGTGCTAAGCATGCCGATGCTGCTCTTTCTAGCACCCGCGCACGGATTCGTGCGAAAACGCGTTTTAAGCATGCACATGCATCTTTTGGTAGACGAGATTGAAGTTTTCTGCAAAACCACAAGATGTGCATGCAAATGGTGCTTTTCGCAGAACGCGCACGTGGATTTCTACCAAACAACGTGCTAAGCATGCCGATGCTGCTCTTTTTAGCACCCGCGCACGGATTCGTGCGAAAACGCGTTTTAAGCATGCACATGCATCTTTTGGTAGACGAGATTGAAGTTTTCTGCAAAACCACAAGATGTGCATGCAAATGGTGCTTTTCGCCGAACGCGCACGTGGATTTCTACCAAACAACGTGCTAAGCATGCCGATGCTGCTCTTTTTAGCACCCGCGCACGGATTCGTGCGAAAACTCGTTTTATGCATGCACATGCATCTTTTGGTAGACGAGATTGAAGTTTTCTGCAAAACCACAAGATGTGCATGCAAATGGTGCTTGTGCCAGAACGCGCACGTGGATTTCTACCAAACAACGTGCTAAGCCTGCCGATGCTGCTCTTTTTAGCACCCGCGCACGGATTTGTGCGAAAATGCGTTTTAAGCATGCACATGCATCTTTTGGTAGACGAGATTGAAGTTTTCTGCAAAACCACAAGATGTGCATGCAAATGGTGCTTTTCGCAGAACGCGCACGTGGATTTCTACCAAACAACGTGCTAAGCATGCCGATGCTGCTCTTTTTAGCACCCGCGCACGGATTCGTGCGAAAACGCGTTTTAAGCATGCACATGCATCTTTTGGTAGAGGCGAATGAAGTTTTCTGCAAAACCACAAGATGTGCATGCAAATGGTGCTTTTGGCAGAACGCGCACGTGGATTTCTACCAAACGACGTGCTAAGCATGCCGATGCTGCTCTTTTTAGCACCCGCGCACGGATATGTGCGAAAACGCGTTTTAAGCATGCACATGCATCTTTTGGTAGACGAGATTGAAGTTTTCTGCAAAACCACAAGATGTGCATGCAAATGGTGCTTTTCGCAGAACGCGCACGTGGATTTTTACCAAACAACGTGCTAAGCATGCCGATGCTGCTCTTTTTAGCACCCGCGCACGGATTCGTGCGAAAACGCGTTTTAAGCATGCACATGCATCTTTTGGTAGACGAGATTGAAGTTTTCTGCAAAACCACAAGATGTGCATGCAAATGGTGCTTTTCGCAGAACGCGCACGTGGCTTTCTACCAAACAACGTGCTAAGCATGCCGATGCTGCTCTTTTTAGCACCCGCGCACGGATTCGTGCGAAAACGCGTTTTAAGCATGCACATGCATCTTTTGGTAGACGCGGATGAAGTTTTCTGCAAAACCACAAGATGTGCATGCAAATGGTGCTCTTGGCAGAACGCGCACGTGGATTTCTACCAAACGACGTGCTAAGCATGCCGATACTGCTCTTTTTAGCACCCGCGCACGGATTCGTGCGAAAACGCGTTTTAAGCATGCACATGCATATTTTGGTAGACGAGATTGAAGTTTTCTCAAAACCACAAGATGTGCATGCAAATGGTGCTTTTCGCAGAACGCGCACGTGGATTTCTACCAAACAACGTGCTAAGCATGCCGATGCTGCTCTTTTTAGCACCCGCGCACGGATTCGTGCGAAAACGCGTTTTAAGCATGCACATGCATCTTTTGGTAGACGCAGATGAAGTTTTCTGCAAAACCACAAGATGTGCATGCAAATGGTGCTCTTGGCAGAACGCGCACGTGGATTTCTACCAAACGACGTGCTAAGCATGCCGATGCTGCTCTTTTTAGCACCCGCGCACGGATTTGTGCGAAAACGCGTTTTAAGCATGCACATGCATCTTTTGGTAGACGAGATTGAAGTTTTCTGCAAAACCACAAGATGTGCATGCAAATGGTGCTTTTCGCAGAACGCGCACGTGGATTTCTACCAAACGACGTGCTAAGCATGCCGATGCTGCTCTTTTTAGCACCCGCGCACGGATTTGTGCGAAAACGCGTTTTAAGCATGCACATGCCTCTTTTGGTAGACGAGATTGAAGTTTTCTGCAAAACCACAAGATGTGCATGCAAATGGTGCTTTTCGCGGAACGCGCACGTGGATTTCTACCAAACAACGCGCTAAGCATGCCGATGCTGCTCTTTTTAGCACCCGCGCACGGATTCGTGCGAAAACGCGTTTTAAGCATGCACATGCATCTTTTGGTAGACGCGGATGAAGTTTTCTGCAAAACCACAAGATGTGCAAGCAAATGGTCCTTTTGGCAGAACGCGCACGTGGATTTCTACCAAACGACGTGCTAAGCATGCCGATGCTGCTCTTTTTAGCACCCGCGCACGGATTCGTGCGAAAACTCGTTTTAAGCATGCACATGCATCTTTTGGTAGACGCGGATGAAGTTTTCTGCAAAACCACAAGATGTGCATGCAAATGGTGCTTTTCGCAGAACGCGCACGTGGATTTCTACCAAACAACGTGCTAAGCATGCCGATGCTGCTCTTTTTAGCACCCGCGCACGGATTCGTGCGAAAACGCGTTTTAAGCATGCACATGCATCTTTTGGTAGACGAGATTGAAGTTTTCTGCAAAAGCACAAGATGTGCATGCAAATGGTGCTTTTCGCAGAACGCGCACGTGGATTTCTACCAAACAACGTGCTAAGCATGCCGATGCTGCTCTTTTTAGCACCCGCGCACGGATTCGTGCGAAAACGCGTTTTAAGCATGCACATGCATCTTTTGGTAGACGAGATTGAAGTTTTCTGCAAAACCACAAGATGTGCATGCAAATGGTGCTTTTGGCAGAACGCGCACGTGGATTTCTACCAAACGACGTGCTAAGCATGCCGATGCTGCTCTTTTTAGCACCCGCGCACGGATTTGTGCGAGAACGCGTTTTAAGCATGCACATGCATCTTTTGGTAGACGAGATTGAAGTTTTCTGCAAAACCACAAGATGTGCGTGCAAATGGTGCTTTTCGCAGAACGCGCACGTGGATTTCTACCAAACAACGTGCTAAGCATGCCGATGCTGCTCTTTTTAGCACCCGCGCACGGATTCGTGCGAAAACGAGTTTTAAGCATGCACATGCATCTTTTGGTAGACGCGGATGAAGTTTTCTGCAAAACCACAAGATGTGCATGCAAATGGTCCTTTTGGCAGAACGCGCACGTGGATTTCTACCAAACGACGTGCTAAGCATGCCGATGCTGCTCTTTTTAGCACCCGCGCACGGATTCGTGCGAAAACGCGTTTTAAGCATGCACATGCATCTTTTGGTAGACGAGATTGAAGTTTTCTGCAAAACCACAAGATGTGCATGCAAATGGTGCTTTTCGCAGAACGCGCACGTGGATTTCTACCAAACAACGTGCTAAGCATGCCGATGCTGCTCTTTTTAGCACCCGCGCACGGATTCGTGCGAAAACGGGTTTTAAGCATGCACATGCATCTTTTGGTAGACGCGGATGAAGTTTTCTGCAAAACCACAAGATGTGCATGCAAATGGTGCTCTTGGCAGAACGCGCACGTGGATTTCTACCAAACGACGTGCTAAGCATGCCGATACTGCTCTTTTTAGCACCCGCGCACGGATTTGTGCCAAAACGCGTTTTAAGCATGCACATGCATCTTTTCGTAGACGAGATTGAAGTTTTCTTCAAAACCACAAGATGTGCCTGCAAATGGTGCTTTTGGCAGAACGCGCACATGGATTTCTACCAAACAACGTGCTAAGCATGCCGATGCTGCTCTTTTTAGCACCCGCGCACGGATTCGTGCGAAAACGCGTTTTAAGCATGCACATGCATCTTTTGGTAGACGCGGATGAAGTTTTCTGCAAAACCACAAGATGTGCATGCAAATGGTGCTTTTGGCAGAACGCGCACGTGGATTTCTACCAAACGACGTGCTAAGCATGCCGATGCTGCTCTTTTTAGCACCCGCGCACGGATTCGTGCGAAAACGCGTTTTAAGCATGCACATGCATCTTTTGGTAGACGAGATTGAAGTTTTCTGCAAAACCACAAGATGTGCATGCAAATGGTGCTTGTGGCAGAACGCGCACGTGGTTTTCTACCAAACAACGTGCTAAGCATGCCGATGCTGCTCTTTTTAGCACCCGCGCACGGATTTGTGCGAAAACGCGTTTTAAGCATGCACATGCATCTTTTGGTAGACGAGATTGAAGTTTTCTGCAAAACCACAAGATGTGCATGCAAGTGGTGCTTTTCGCAGAACGCGCACGTGGATTTCTACCAAACAACGTGCTAAGCATGCCGATGCTGCTCTTTTTAGCACCCGCGCACGGATTCAGGCGAAAACGCGTTTTAAGCATGCACATGCATCTTTTGGTAGACGAGATTGAAGTTTTCTGCAAAACCACAAGATGTGCATGCAAATGGTGCTTTTCGCAGAACGCGCGCGTGGATTTCTACCAAACAACGTGCTAAGTATGCCGATGCTGCTCTTTTTAGCACCCGCGCACGGATTCGTGCGAAAACGCGTTTTAAGCATGCACATGCATCTTTTGGTAGACGCGGATGAAATTTTCTGCAAAACCACAAGATGTGCATGCAAATGGTGCTTTTGGCAGAACGCGCACGTGGATTTCTACCAAACGACGTGCTAAGCATGCCGATGCTGCTCTTTTTAGCACCCGCGCACGGATTTGTGCGAAAACGCGTTTTAAGCATACACATGCATCTTTTGGTAGACGAGATTGAAGTTTTCTGCAAAACCACAAGATGTGCATGCAAATGGTGCTTTTCGCAGAACGCGCACGTGGATTTCTACCAAACAACGTGCTAAGCATGCCGATGCTCCTCTTTTTAGCACCCGCGCACGGATTCGTGCGAAAACGCGTTTTAAGCATGCACATGCATCTTTTGGTAGACGAGATTGAAGTTTTCTGCAAAACCACAAGATGTGCATGCAAATGGTGCTTTTCGCAGAACGCGCACGTGGATTTCTACC
Source organism: Dermacentor andersoni (assembly GCF_023375885.2). NCBI lineage: Eukaryota > Metazoa > Arthropoda > Arachnida > Ixodida > Ixodidae > Dermacentor > Dermacentor andersoni. Next base: position 37,002 of record NW_027314967.1, read on the forward strand.
AAACAACGTGCTAAGCATGCCGATGCTGCTCTTTTTAGCACCCGCGCACGGATTCGTGTGAAAACGCGTTTTAAGCATGCACATGTATCTTTTGGTAGACGCGGATGAAGTTTTCTGCAAAACCACAAGATGTGCATGCAAATGGTGCTCTTGGCAGAACGCGCACGTGGATTTCTACCAAACGACGTGTTAAGCATGCCGATGCTGCTCTTTTTAGCACCCGCGCGCGGATTTGTGCGAAAACGCGTTTTAAGCATGCACATGCATCTTTTGGTAGACGCGGATGAAGTTTTCTGCAAAACCACAAGATGTGCATGCAAATGGTGCTTTTGGCAGAACGCGCACGTGGATTTCTACCAAACGACGTGCTAAGCATGCCGATGCTGCTCTTTTTAGCACCCGCGCACGGATTCGTGCGAAAACGCGTTTTAAGCATGCACATGCATCTTTTGGTAGACGAGATTGAAGTTTTCTGCAAAACCGCAAGATGTGCATGCAAATGGTGCTTGTGGCAGAACGCGCACGTGGTTTTCTACCAAACAACGTGCTAAGCATGCCGATGCTGCTCTTTTTAGCACCCGCGCACGGATTTGTGCGAAAACGCGTTTTAAGCATGCACATGCATCTTTTGGTAGACGAGATTGAAGTTTTCTGCAAAACCACAAGATGTGCATGCAAATGGTGCTTTTCGCAGAACGCGCACGTGGATTTCTACCAAACAACGTGCTAAGCATGCCGATGCTGCTCTTTCTAGCACCCGCACACGGATTCGTGCGAAAACGCGTTTTAAGCATGCACATGCATCTTTTGGTAGACGAGATTGAAGTTTTCTGCAAAACCACAAGATGTGCATGCAAATGGTGCTTTTCGCAGAACGCCCACGTGGATTTCTACCAAACAACGTGCTAAGCATGCCGATGCTGCTCTTTTTAGCACCCGCGCACGGATTTGTGCGAAAACGCGTTTTAAGCATGCACATGCATCTTTTGGTAGACGAGATTGAAGTTTTCTGCAAAACCACAAGATGTGCATGCAAATGGTGCTTTTCGCAGAACGCGCACGTGGATTTCTACCAAACAACGTGCTAAGCATGCCGATGCTGCTCTTTTTAGCACCCGCGCACGGATTCGTGCGAAAACGCGTTTTAAGCATGCACATGCATCTTTTGGTAGACGCGGATGAAGTTTTCTGCAAAACCACAAGATGTCCATGCAAATGGTGCTTTTGGCAGAACGCGCACGTGGATTTCTACCAAACGACGTGCTAAGCATGCCGATGCTGCTCTTTTTAGCACCCGCGCACGGATTTGTGCGAAAACGCGTTTTAAGCATGCACATGCATCTTTTGGTAGACGAGATTGAAGTTTTCTGCTAAACCACAAGATGTGCATGCAAATGGTGCTTTTCGCAGAACGCGCACGCGGATTTCTACCAAACAACGTGCTAAGCATGCCGATGCTGCTCTTTTTAGCACCCGCGCACGGATTCGTGCGAAAACGCGTTCTAAGCATGCACATGCATCTTTTGGTAGACGCGGATGAAGTTTTCTGCAAAACCACAAGATGTGCATGCAAATGGTGCTTTTGGCAGAACGCGCACGTGGATTTCTACCAAACGACGTGCTAAGCATGCCGATGCTGCTCTTTTTAGCACCCGCGCACGGATTCGTGCGAAAACGCGTTTTAAGCATGCACATGCATCTTTTGGTAGACGAGATTGAAGTTTTCTGCAAAACCACAAGATGTGCATGCAAATGGTGCTTGTGGCAGAACGCGCACGTGGTTTTCTACCAAACAACGTGCTAAGCATGCCGATGCTGCTCTTTTTAGCACGCGCGCACGGATTTTTGCGAAAACGCGTTTTAACCATGCACATGCATCTTTTGGTAGACGAGATTGAAGTTTTCTGCAAAACCGCAAGATGTGCATGCAAATGGTGCTTTTCGCAGAACGCCCACGTGGATTTCTACCAAACAACGTGCTAAGCATGCCGATGCTGCTCTTTTTAGCACCCGCGCACGGATTTGTGCGAAAACGCGTTTTAAGCATGCACATGCATCTTTTGGTAGACGAGATTGAAGTTTTCTGCAAAACCACAAGATGTGCATGCAAATGGTGCTTTTCGCAGAACGCGCACGTGGATTTCTACCAAACAACGTGCTAAGCATGCCGATGCTGCTCTTTTTAGCACCCGCGCACGGATTCGTGCGAAAACGCGTTTTAAGCATGCACATGCATCTTTTGGTAGACGCGGATGAAGTTTTCTGCAAAACCACAAGATGTCCATGCAAATGGTGCTTTTGGCAGAACGCGCACGTGGATTTCTACCAAACGACGTGCTAAGCATGCCGATGCTGCTCTTTTTAGCACCCGCGCACGGATTTGTGCGAAAACGCGTTTTAAGCATGCACATGCATCTTTTGGTAGACGAGATTGAAGTTTTCTGCTAAACCACAAGATGTGCATGCAAATGGTGCTTTTCGCAGAACGCGCACGCGGATTTCTACCAAACAACGTGCTAAGCATGCCGATGCTGCTCTTTTTAGCACCCGCGCACGGATTCGTGCGAAAACGCGTTCTAAGCATGCACATGCATCTTTTGGTAGACGCGGATGAAGTTTTCTGCAAAACCACAAGATGTGCATGCAAATGGTGCTTTTGGCAGAACGCGCACGTGGATTTCTACCAAACGACGTGCTAAGCATGCCGATGCTGCTCTTTTTAGCACCCGCGCACGGATTCGTGCGAAAACGCGTTTTAAGCATGCACATGCATCTTTTGGTAGACGAGATTGAAGTTTTCTGCAAAACCACAAGATGTGCATGCAAATGGTGCTTGTGGCAGAACGCGCACGTGGTTTTCTACCAAACAACGTGCTAAGCATGCCGATGCTGCTCTTTTTAGCACCCGCGCACGGATTCGTGCGAAAACGCGTTTTAAGCATGCACATGCATCTTTTGGTAGACGCGGATGAAGTTTTCTGCAAAACCACAAGATGTGCATGCAAATGGTGCTCTTGGCAGAACGCGCACGTGGATTTCTACCAAACGACGTGCTAAGCATGCCGATGCTGCTCTTTTTAGCACCCGCGCACGGATTTGTGCGAAAACGCGGTTTAAGCATGCACATGCATCTTTTGGTAGACGCGGATGAAGTTTTCTGCAAAACCACAAGATGTGCATGCAAATGGTGCTTTCGGCAGAACGCGCACGTGGATTTCTGCCAAACGACGTGCTAAGCATGCCGATGCTGCTCTTTTTAGCACCCGCGCACGGATTCGTGCGAAAACGCGTTCTAAGCATGCACATGCATCTTTTGGTAGACGCGGATGAAGTTTTCTGCAAAACCACAAGATGTGCATGCAAATGGTGCTTTTGGCAGAACGCGCACGTGGATTTCTACCAAACGACGTGCTAAGCATGCCGATGCTGCTCTTTTTAGCACCCGCGCACGGATTCGTGCGAAAACGCGTTTTAAGCATGCACATGCATCTTTTGGTAGACGAGATTGAAGTTGTCTGCAAAACCACAAGATGTGCATGCAAATGGTGCTTGTGGCAGAACGCGCACGTGGTTTTCTACCAAACAACGTGCTAAGCATGCCGATGCTGCTCTTTTTAGCACCCGCGCACGGATTTTTGCGAAAACGCGTTTTAACCATGCACATGCATCTTTTGGTAGACGAGATTGAAGTTTTTTTTTTGACATGAAAACTGTTTACAGCGCAAACGCATGCAACCACAAAGTATAAGGGACATGTGGTTGCATGCGTTTGCGCTGTAAACAGTTTTCATGTCAAGTATGCACCAACTCGCCCAGAAAGAAGTTTTAATGAGATTGAAGTTTTCTGCAAAACCACAAGATGTGCATGCAAATGGTGCTTTTCGCAGAACGCGCACGTGGATTTCTACCAAACAACGTGTTAAGCATGCCGATGCTGCTCTTTTTAGCACCCGCGCACGGATTCGTGCGAAAACGCGTTTTAAGCATGCACATGCATCTTTTGGTAGACGAGATTGAAGTTTTCTGCAAAACCACAAGATGTGCATGCAAATGGTGCTTTTCGCAGAACGCGCGCGTGGATTTCTACCAAACAACGTGCTAAGCATGCCGATGCTGCTCTTTTTAGCACCCGCGCACGGATTCGTGCGAAAACGCGTTTTAAGCATGCACATGCATCTTTTGGTAGACGCGGATGGAGTTTTCTGCAAAACCACAAGATGTGCATGCAAATGGTGCTCTTGGCAGAACGCGCACGTGGATTTCTACCAAACGACGTGCTAAGCATGCCGATGCTGCTCTTTTTAGCACCCGCGCACGGATTTGTGCGAAAACGCGTTTTAAGCATGCACATGCATCTTTTGGTAGACGAGATTGAAGTTTTCTGCAAAACCACAAGATGTGCATGCAAATGGTGCTTTTCGCAGAACGCGCACGTGGATTTCTACCAAACAACGTGCTAAGCATGCCGATGCTGCTCTTTTTAGCACCCGCGCACGGATTCGTTCGAAAACGCGTTCTAAGCATGCACATGCATCTTTTGGTAGACGCGGATGAAGTTTTCTGCAAAACCACAAGATGTGCATGCAAATGGTGCTTTTCGCAGAACGCGCACGTGGATTTCTACCAAACGTCGTGCTAAGCATGCCGATGCTGCTCTTTTTAGCACCCGCGCACGGATTCGTGCGAAAACGCGTTTTAAGCATGCACATGCATCTTTTGGTAGACGAGATTGACGTTTTCTGCAAAACCACAAGATGTGCACGCAAATGGTGCTGGTGGCAGAACGCGCACGTGGTTTTCTACCAAACAACGTGCTAAGCATGCCGATGCTGCTCTTTTTAGCACCCGCGCACGGATTTTTGCGAAAACGCGTTTTAAGCATGCACATGCATCTTTTGGTAGACGAGATTGAAGTTTTCTGCAAAACCACAAGATGTGCATGCAAATGGTGCTTTTCGCAGAACGCGCACGTGGATTTCTACCAAACAACGTGCTAAGCATGCCGATGCTGCTCTTTTTAGCACCCGCGCACGGATTCGTGCGAAAACGCGTTTTAAGCATGCACATGCATCTTTTGGTAGACGAGATTGAAGTTTTCTGCAAAACCACAAGATGTGCATGCAAATGGTGCTTTTCGCAGAACGCGCGCGTGGATTTCTACCAAACAACGTGCTAAGCATGCCGATGCTGCTCTTTTTAGCACCCGCGCACGGATTCGTGCGAAAACGCGTTTTAAGCATGCACATGCATCTTTTGGTAGACGCGGATGAAGTTTTCTGCAAAACCACAAGATGTGCATGCAAATGGTCCTTTTGGCAGAACGCGCACGTGGATTTCTACCAAACGACGTGCTAAGCATGCCGATGCTGCTCTTTTTAGCACCCGCGCACGGATTCGTGCGAAAACGCGTTTTAAGCATGCACATGCATCTTTTGGTAGACGCGGATGAAGTTTTCTGCAAAACCACAAGATGTGCATGCAAATGGTGCTTTTCGCAGAACGCGCACGTGGATTTCTACCAAACAACGTGCTAAGCATGCCGATGCTGCTCTTTTTAGCACCCGCGCACGGATTCGTGCGAAAACGCGTTTTAAGCATGCACATGCATCTTTTGGTAGACGAGATTGAAGTTTTCTGCAAAACCACAAGATGTGCATGCAAATGGTGCTTTTCGCAGAACGCGCACGTGGATTTCTACCAAACGACGTGCTAAGCATGCCGATGCTGCTCTTTTTAGCACCCGCGCACGGATTTGCGCGAAAACGCGTTTTAAGCATGCACATGCATCTTTTGGTAGACGAGATTGAAGTTTTCTGCAAAACCACAAGATGTGCATGCAAATGGTGCTTTTCGCAGAACGCGCACGTGGATTTCTACCAAACAACGTGCTAAGCATGCCGATGCTGCTCTGTTTAGCACCCGCGCACGGATTCGTGCGAAAACGCGTTTTAAGCATGCACATGCATCTTTTGGTAGACGCGGATGAAGTTTTCTGCAAAACCACAAGATGTGCATGCAAATGGTGCTCTTGGCAGAACGCGCACGTGGATTTCTACCAAACGACGTGCTAAGCATGCCGATGCTGCTCTTTTTAGCACCCGCGCACGGATTCGTGCGAAAACGCGTTTTAAGCATGCACATGCATCTTTTGGTAGACGCGGATGAAGTTTTCTGCAAAACCACAAGATGTGCATGCAAATGGTCCTTTTGGCAGAACGCGCACGTGGACTTCTACCAAACGACGTGCTAAGCATGCCGATGCTGCTCTTTTTAGCACCCGCGCACGGATTCGTGCGAAAACGCGTTTTAAGCATGCACATGCATCTTTTGGTAGACGCGGATGAAGTTTTCTGCAAAACCACAAGATGTGCATGCAAATGGTGCTTTTCGCAGAACGCGCACGTGGATTTCTACCAAACAACGTGCTAAGCATGCCGATGCTGCTCTTTTTAGCACCCGCGCACGGATTCGTGCGAAAACGCGTTTTAAGCATGCACATGCATCTTTTGGTAGACGAGATTGAAGTTTTCTGCAAAAGCACAAGATGTGCATGCAAATGGTGCTTTTCGCAGAACGCGCACGTGGATTTCTACCAAACGACGTGCTAAGCATGCCGATGCTGCTCTTTTTAGCACCCGCGCACGGATTTGCGCGAAAACGCGTTTTAAGCATGCACATGCATCTTTTGGTAGACGAGATTGAAGTTTTCTGCAAAACCACAAGATGTGCATGCAAATGGTGCTTTTCGCAGAACGCGCACGTGGATTTCTACCAAACAACGTGCTAAGCATGCCGATGCTGCTCTGTTTAGCACCCGCGCACGGATTCGTGCGAAAACGCGTTTTAAGCATGCACATGCATCTTTTGGTAGACGCGGATGAAGTTTTCTGCAAAACCACAAGATGTGCATGCAAATGGTGCTCTTGGCAGAACGCGCACGTGGATTTCTACCAAACGACGTGCTAAGCATGCCGATGCTGCTCTTTTTAGCACCCGCGCACGGATTCGTGCGAAAACGCGTTTTAAGCATGCACATGCATCTTTTGGTAGACGCGGATGAAGTTTTCTGCAAAACCACAAGATGTGCATGCAAATGGTCCTTTTGGCAGAACGCGCACGTGGACTTCTACCAAACGACGTGCTAAGCATGCCGATGCTGCTCTTTTTAGAACCCGCGCACGGATTCGTGCGAAAACGCGTTTTAAGCATGCACATGCATCTTTTGGTAGACGCGGATGAAGTTTTCTGCAAAACCACAAGATGTGCATGCAAATGGTGCTTTTCGCAGAACGCGCACGTGGATTTCTACCAAACAACGTGCTAAGCATGCCGATGCTGCTCTTTTTAGCACCCGCGCACGGATTCGTGCGAAAACGCGTTTTAAGCATGCACATGCATCTTTTGGTAGACGAGATTGAAGTTTTCTGCAAAAGCACAAGATGTGCATGCAAATGGTGCTTTTCGCAGAACGCGCACGTGGATTTCTACCAAACGACGTGCTAAGCATGCCGATGCTGCTCTTTTTAGCACCCGCGCACGGATTTGCGCGAAAACGCGTTTTAAGCATGCACATGCATCTTTTGGTAGACGAGATTGAAGTTTTCTGCAAAACCACAAGATGTGCATGCAAATGGTGCTTTTCGCAGAACGCGCACGTGGATTTCTACCAAACAACGTGCTAAGCATGCCGATGCTGCTCTGTTTAGCACCCGCGCACGGATTCGTGCGAAAACGCGTTTTAAGCATGCACATGCATCTTTTGGTAGACGCGGATGAAGTTTTCTGCAAAACCACAAGATGTGCATGCAAATGGTGCTCTTGGCAGAACGCGCACGTGGATTTCTACCAAACGACGTGCTAAGCATGCCGATGCTGCTCTTTTTAGCACCCGCGCACGGATTTGTGCGAAAACGCGTTTTAAGCATGCACATGCATCTTTTGGTAGACGAGATTGAAGTTTTCTGCAAAAGCACAAGATGTGCATGCAAATGGTGCTTTTCGCAGAACGCGCACGTGGATTTCTACCAAACGACGTGCTAAGCATGCCGATGCTGCTCTTTTTAGCACCCGCGCACGGATTTGCGCGAAAACGCGTTTTAAGCATGCACATGCATCTTTTGGTAGACGAGATTGAAGTTTTCTGCAAAACCACAAGATGTGCATGCAAATGGTGCTTTTCGCAGAACGCGCACGTGGATTTCTACCAAACAACGTGCTAAGCATGCCGATGCTGCTCTGTTTAGCACCCGCGCACGGATTCGTGCGAAAACGCGTTTTAAGCATGCACATGCATCTTTTGGTAGACGCGGATGAAGTTTTCTGCAAAACCACAAGATGTGCATGCAAATGGTGCTCTTGGCAGAACGCGCACGTGGATTTCTACCAAACGACGTGCTAAGCATGCCGATGCTGCTCTTTTTAGCACCCGCGCACGGATTCGTGCGAAAACGCGTTTTAAGCATGCACATGCATCTTTTGGTAGACGCGGATGAAGTTTTCTGCAAAACCACAAGATGTGCATGCAAATGGTCCTTTTGGCAGAACGCGCACGTGGACTTCTACCAAACGACGTGCTAAGCATGCCGATGCTGCTCTTTTTAGAACCCGCGCACGGATTCGTGCGAAAACGCGTTTTAAGCATGCACATGCATCTTTTGGTAGACGCGGATGAAGTTTTCTGCAAAACCACAAGATGTGCATGCAAATGGTGCTTTTCGCAGAACGCGCACGTGGATTTCTACCAAACAACGTGCTAAGCATGCCGATGCTGCTCTTTTTAGCACCCGCGCACGGATTCGTGCGAAAACGCGTTTTAAGCATGCACATGCATCTTTTGGTAGACGAGATTGAAGTTTTCTGCAAAAGCACAAGATGTGCATGCAAATGGTGCTTTTCGCAGAACGCGCACGTGGATTTCTACCAAACGACGTGCTAAGCATGCCGATGCTGCTCTTTTTAGCACCCGCGCACGGATTTGCGCGAAAACGCGTTTTAAGCATGCACATGCATCTTTTGGTAGACGAGATTGAAGTTTTCTGCAAAACCACAAGATGTGCATGCAAATGGTGCTTTTCGCAGAACGCGCACGTGGATTTCTACCAAACAACGTGCTAAGCATGCCGATGCTGCTCTGTTTAGCACCCGCGCACGGATTCGTGCGAAAACGCGTTTTAAGCATGCACATGCATCTTTTGGTAGACGCGGATGAAGTTTTCTGCAAAACCACAAGATGTGCATGCAAATGGTGCTCTTGGCAGAACGCGCACGTGGATTTCTACCAAACGACGTGCTAAGCATGCCGATGCTGCTCTTTTTAGCACCCGCGCACGGATTTGTGCGAAAACGCGTTTTAAGCATGCACATGCATCTTTTGGTAGACGCGGATGAAGTTTTCTGCAAAACCACAACATGCGCATGCAAATGGTGCTTTTGGCAGAACGCGCACGTGGATTTCTACCAAACGACGTGCTAAGCATGCCGATGCTGCTCTTTTTAGCACCCGCGCACGGATTCGTGCGAAAACGCGTTTTAAGCATGCACATGCATCTTTTGGTAGACGAGATTGAAGTTTTCTGCTAAACCACAAGATGTGCATGCAAATGGTGCTTTTGGCAGAACGCGCACGTGGATTTCTACCAAACAACATGCTAAGCATGCCGATGCTGCTCTTTTTAGCACCCGCGCACGGATTCGGGCGAAAACGCGTTTTAAGCATGCACATGCATCTTTTGGTAGACGCGGATGAAGTTTTCTGCAAAACCACAAGATGTGCATGCAAATGGTGCTTTTCGCAGAACGCGCACTTGGATTTCTACCAAACAACGTGCTAAGCATGCCGATGCTGCTCTTTTTAGCACCCGCGCACGGATTCGTGCGAAAACGCGTTTTAAGCATGCACATGCATCTTTTGGTAGACGCGGATGAAGTTTTCTGCAAAACCACAAGATGTGCATGCAAATGGTCCTTTTGGCAGAACGCGCACGTGGATTTCTACCAAACGACGTGCTAAGCATGTCGATGCTGCTCTTTTTAGCACCCGCGCACGGATTCGTGCGAAAACGCGTTTTAAGCATGCACATGCATCTTTTGGTAGACGCGGATGAAGTTTTCTGCAAAACCACAAGATGTGCATGCAAATGGTGCTTTTCGCAGAACGCGCACGTGGATTTCTACCAAACAACGTGCTAAGCATGCCGATGCTGCTCTTTTTAGCACCCGCGCACGGATTCGTGCGAAAACGCGTTTTAAGCATGCACATGCATCTTTTGGTAGACGAGATTGAAGTTTTCTGCAAAAGCACAAGATGTGCATGCAAATGGTGCTTTTCGCAGAACGCGCACGTGGATTTCTACCAAACGACGTGCTAAGCATGCCGATGCTGCTCTTTTTAGCACCCGCGCACGGATTTGCGCGAAAACGCGTTTTAAGCATGCACATGCATCTTTTGGTAGACGAGATTGAAGTTTTCTGCAAAACCACAAGATGTGCATGCAAATGGTGCTTTTCGCAGAACGCGCACGTGGATTTCTACAAAACAACGTGCTAAGCATGCCGATGCTGCTCTGTTTAGCACCCGCGCACGGATTCGTGCGAAAACGCGTTTTAAGCATGCACATGCATCTTTTGGTAGACGCGGATGAAGTTTTCTGCAAAACCACAAGATGTGCATGCAAATGGTGCTCTTGGCAGAACGCGCACGTGGATTTCTACCAAACGACGTGCTAAGCATGCCGATGCTGCTCTTTTTAGCACCCGCGCACGGATTTGTGCGAAAACGCGTTTTAAGCATGCACATGCATCTTTTGGTAGACGCGGATGAAGTTTTCTGCAAAACCACAAGATGCGCATGCAAATGGTGCTTTTGGCAGAACGCGCACGTGGATTTCTACCAAACGACGTGCTAAGCATGCCGATGCTGCTCTTTTTAGCACCCGCGCACGGATTTGTGCGAAAACGCGTTTTAAGCATGCACATGCATCTTTTCGTAGACGAGATTGAAGTTTTCTTCAAAACCACAAGATGTGCATGCAAATGGTGCTTTTGGCAGAACGCGCACGTGGATTTCTACCAAACAACGTGCTAAGCATGCCGATGCTGCTCTTTCTAGCACCCGCACACGGATTCGTGCGAAAACGCGTTTTAAGCATGCACATGCATCTTTTGGTAGACGAGATTGAAGTTTTCTGCAAAACCACAAGATGTGCATGCAAATGGTGCTTTTCGCAGAACGCCCACGTGGATTTCTACCAAACAACGTGCTAAGCATGCCGATGCTGCTCTTTTTAGCACCCGCGCACGGATTTGTGCGAAAACGCGTTTTAAGCATGCACATGCATCTTTTGGTAGACGAGATTGAAGTTTTCTGCAAAACCACAAGATGTGCATGCAAATGGTGCTTTTCGCAGAACGCGCACGTGGATTTCTACCAAACAACGTGCTAAGCATGCCGATGCTGCTCTTTTTAGCACCCGCGCACGGATTCGTGCGAAAACGCGTTTTAAGCATGCACATGCATCTTTTGGTAGACGCGGATGAAGTTTTCTGCAAAACCACAATATGTCCATGCAAATGGTGCTTTTCGCAGAACGCGCACGTGGATTTCTACCAAACAACGTGCTAAGCATGCCGATGCTGCTCTTTTTAGCACCCGCGCACGGATTCGTGCGAAAACGCGTTTTAAGCATGCACATGCATCTTTTGGTAGACGAGATTGAAGTTTTCTGCAAAACCACAAGATGTGCATGCAAATGGTGCTTTTCGCAGAACGCGCACGTGGATTTCTACCAAACAACGTGCTAAGCATGCCGATGCTGCTCTTTTTAGCACCCGCGCACGGATTCGTGCGAAAACGCGTTTTAAGCATGCACATGCATCTTTTGGTAGACGCGGATGAAGTTTTCTGCAAAACCACAAGATGTGCATGCAAATGGTGCTTTTGGCAGAACGCGCACGTGGATTTCTACCAAACGACGTGCTAAGCATGCCGATGCTGCTCTTTTTAGCACCCGCGCACGGATTCGTGCGAAAACGAGTTTTAAGCATGCACATGCATCTTTTGGTAGACGAGATTGAAGTTTTCTGCAAAACCACAAGATGTGCATGCAAATGGTGCTTGTGGCAGAACGCGCACGTGGTTTTCTACCAAACAACGTGCTAAGCATGCCGATGCTGCTCTTTTTAGCACCCGCGCACGGATTTGTGGGAAAACGCGTTTTAAGCATTCACGTGCATCTTTTGGTAGACGAGATTGAAGTTTTCTGCAAAACCACAAGATGTGCATGCAAATGGTGCTTTTCGCAGAACGCGCACGTGGATTTCTACCAAACAACGTGCTAAGCATGCCGATGCTGCTCTTTTTAGCACCCGCGCACGGATTCGTGCGAAAACGCGTTTTAAGCATGCACATGCATCTTTTGGTAGACGCGGATGAAGTTTTCTGCAAAACCACAAGATGTGCATGCAAATGGTGCTTTTCGCAGAACGCGCACGTGGATTTCTACCAAACAACGTGCTAAGCATGCCGATGCTGCTCTTTTTAGCACCCGCGCACGGATTCGTGCGAAAACGCGTTTTAAGCATGCACATGCATCTTTTGGTAGACGCGGATGAAGTTTTCTGCAAAACCACAAGATGTGCATGCAAATGGTGCTTTTCGCAGAACGCGCACGTGGATTTCTACCAAACAACGTGCTAAGCATGCCGATGCTGCTCTTTTTAGCACCCGCGCACGGATTCGTGCGAAAACGCGTTTTAAGCATGCACATGCATCTTTTGGTAGACGCGGATGAAGTTTTCTGCAAAACCACAAGATGTGCATGCAAATGGTGCTTTTGGCAGAACGCGCACGTGGATTTCTACCAAACGACGTGCTAAGCATGCCGATGCTGCTCTTTTTAGCACCCGCGCACGGATTCGTGCGAAAACGAGTTTTAAGCATGCACATGCATCTTTTGGTAGACGAGATTGAAGTTTTCTGCAAAACCACAAGATGTGCATGCAAATGGTGCTTGTGGCAGAACGCGCACGTGGTTTTCTACCAAACAACGTGCTAAGCATGCCGATGCTGCTCTTTTTAGCACCCGCGCACGGATTTGTGGGAAAACGCGTTTTAAACATTCACGTGCATCTTTTGGTAGACGAGATTGAAGTTTTCTGCAAAACCACAAGATGTGCATGCAAATGGTGCTTTTCGCAGAACGCGCACGTGGATTTCTACCAAACAACGTGCTAAGCATGCCGATGCTGCTCTTTTTAGCACCCGCGCACGGATTCGTGCGAAAACGCGTTTTAAGCATGCACATGCATCTTTTGGTAGACGCGGATGAAGTTTTCTGCAAAACCACAAGATGTGCATGCAAATGGTGCTTTTCGCAGAACGCGCACGTGGATTTCTACCAAACAACGTGCTAAGCATGCCGATGCTGCTCTTTTTAGCACCCGCGCACGGATTCGTGCGAAAACGCGTTTTAAGCATGCACATGCATCTTTTGGTAGACGCGGATGAAGTTTTCTGCTAAACCACAAGATGTGCATGCAAATGGTCCTTTTGGCAGAACGCGCACGTGGATTTCTACCAAACGACGTGCTAAGCATGTCGATGCTGCTCTTTTTAGCACCCGCGCACGGATTCGTGCGAAAACGCGTTTTAAGCATGCACATGCATCTTTTAGTAGACGCGGATGAAGTTTTCTGCAAAACCACAAGATGTGCATGCAAATGGTGCTTTTCGCAGAACGCGCACGTGGATTTCTACCAAACAACGTGCTAAGCATGCCGATGCTGCTCTTTTTAGCACCCGCGCACGGATTTGTGCGAAAACGCGTTTTAAGCATGCACATGCATCTTTTCGTAGACGAGATTGAAGTTTTCTTCAAAACCACAAGATGTGCATGCAAATGGTGCTTTTGGCAGAACGCGCACGTGGATTTCTACCAAACAACGTGCTAAGCATGCCGATGCTGCTCTTTCTAGCACCCGCACACGGATTCGTGCGAAAACGCGTTTTAAGCATGCACATGCATCTTTTGGTAGACGAGATTGAAGTTTTCTGCAAAACCACAAGATGTGCATGCAAATGGTGCTTTTCGCAGAACGCCCACGTGGATTTCTACCAAACAACGTGCTAAGCATGCCGATGCTGCTCTTTTTAGCACCCGCGCACGGATCCGTGCGAAAACGCGTTTTAAGCATGCACATGCATCTTTTGGTAGACGCGGATGAAGTTTTCTGCAAAACCACAAGATGTGCATGCAAATGGTCCTTTTGGCAGAACGCGCACGTGGATTTCTACCAAACGACGTGCTAAGCATGTCGATGCTGCTCTTTTTAGCACCCGCGCACGGATTCGTGCGAAAACGCGTTTTAAGCATGCACATGCATCTTTTGGTAGACGCGGATGAAGTTTTCTGCAAAACCACAAGATGTGCATGCAAATGGTGCTTTTCGCAGAACGCGCACGTGGATTTCTACCAAACAACGTGCTAAGCATGCCGATGCTGCTCTTTTTAGCACCCGCGCACGGATTCGTGCGAAAACGCGTTTTAAGCATGCACATGCATCTTTTGGTAGACGAGATTGAAGTTTTCTGCAAAAGCACAAGATGTGCATGCAAATGGTGCTTTTCGCAGAACGCGCACGTGGATTTCTACCAAACGACGTGCTAAGCATGCCGATGCTGCTCTTTTTAGCACCCGCGCACGGATTTGCGCGAAAACGCGTTTTAAGCATGCACATGCATCTTTTGGTAGACGAGATTGAAGTTTTCTGCAAAACCACAAGATGTGCATGCAAATGGTGCTTTTCGCAGAACGCGCACGTGGATTTCTACAAAACAACGTGCTAAGCATGCCGATGCTGCTCTGTTTAGCACCCGCGCACGGATTCGTGCGAAAACGCGTTTTAAGCATGCACATGCATCTTTTGGTAGACGCGGATGAAGTTTTCTGCAAAACCACAAGATGTGCATGCAAATGGTGCTCTTGGCAGAACGCGCACGTGGATTTCTACCAAACGACGTGCTAAGCATGCCGATGCTGCTCTTTTTAGCACCCGCGCACGGATTTGTGCGAAAACGCGTTTTAAGCATGCACATGCATCTTTTGGTAGACGCGGATGAAGTTTTCTGCAAAACCACAAGATGCGCATGCAAATGGTGCTTTTGGCAGAACGCGCACGTGGATTTCTACCAAACGACGTGCTAAGCATGCCGATGCTGCTCTTTTTAGCACCCGCGCACGGATTTGTGCGAAAACGCGTTTTAAGCATGCACATGCATCTTTTCGTAGACGAGATTGAAGTTTTCTTCAAAACCACAAGATGTGCATGCAAATGGTGCTTTTGGCAGAACGCGCACGTGGATTTCTACCAAACAACGTGCTAAGCATGCCGATGCTGCTCTTTCTAGCACCCGCACACGGATTCGTGCGAAAACGCGTTTTAAGCATGCACATGCATCTTTTGGTAGACGAGATTGAAGTTTTCTGCAAAACCACAAGATGTGCATGCAAATGGTGCTTTTCGCAGAACGCCCACGTGGATTTCTACCAAACAACGTGCTAAGCATGCCGATGCTGCTCTTTTTAGCACCCGCGCACGGATTTGTGCGAAAACGCGTTTTAAGCATGCACATGCATCTTTTGGTAGACGAGATTGAAGTTTTCTGCAAAACCACAAGATGTGCATGCAAATGGTGCTTTTCGCAGAACGCGCACGTGGATTTCTACCAAACAACGTGCTAAGCATGCCGATGCTGCTCTTTTTAGCACCCGCGCACGGATTCGTGCGAAAACGCGTTTTAAGCATGCACATGCATCTTTTGGTAGACGCGGATGAAGTTTTCTGCAAAACCACAATATGTCCATGCAAATGGTGCTTTTCGCAGAACGCGCACGTGGATTTCTACCAAACAACGTGCTAAGCATGCCGATGCTGCTCTTTTTAGCACCCGCGCACGGATTCGTGCGAAAACGCGTTTTAAGCATGCACATGCATCTTTTGGTAGACGAGATTGAAGTTTTCTGCAAAACCACAAGATGTGCATGCAAATGGTGCTTTTCGCAGAACGCGCACGTGGATTTCTACCAAACAACGTGCTAAGCATGCCGATGCTGCTCTTTTTAGCACCCGCGCACGGATTCGTGCGAAAACGCGTTTTAAGCATGCACATGCATCTTTTGGTAGACGCGGATGAAGTTTTCTGCAAAACCACAAGATGTGCATGCAAATGGTGCTTTTGGCAGAACGCGCACGTGGATTTCTACCAAACGACGTGCTAAGCATGCCGATGCTGCTCTTTTTAGCACCCGCGCACGGATTCGTGCGAAAACGAGTTTTAAGCATGCACATGCATCTTTTGGTAGACGAGATTGAAGTTTTCTGCAAAACCACAAGATGTGCATGCAAATGGTGCTTGTGGCAGAACGCGCACGTGGTTTTCTACCAAACAACGTGCTAAGCATGCCGATGCTGCTCTTTTTAGCACCCGCGCACGGATTTGTGGGAAAACGCGTTTTAAGCATTCACGTGCATCTTTTGGTAGACGAGATTGAAGTTTTCTGCAAAACCACAAGATGTGCATGCAAATGGTGCTTTTCGCAGAACGCGCACGTGGATTTCTACCAAACAACGTGCTAAGCATGCCGATGCTGCTCTTTTTAGCACCCGCGCACGGATTCGTGCGAAAACGCGTTTTAAGCATGCACATGCATCTTTTGGTAGACGCGGATGAAGTTTTCTGCAAAACCACAAGATGTGCATGCAAATGGTGCTTTTCGCAGAACGCGCACGTGGATTTCTACCAAACAACGTGCTAAGCATGCCGATGCTGCTCTTTTTAGCACCCGCGCACGGATTCGTGCGAAAACGCGTTTTAAGCATGCACATGCATCTTTTGGTAGACGCGGATGAAGTTTTCTGCAAAACCACAAGATGTGCATGCAAATGGTGCTTTTCGCAGAACGCGCACGTGGATTTCTACCAAACAACGTGCTAAGCATGCCGATGCTGCTCTTTTTAGCACCCGCGCACGGATTCGTGCGAAAACGCGTTTTAAGCATGCACATGCATCTTTTGGTAGACGCGGATGAAGTTTTCTGCAAAACCACAAGATGTGCATGCAAATGGTGCTTTTGGCAGAACGCGCACGTGGATTTCTACCAAACGACGTGCTAAGCATGCCGATGCTGCTCTTTTTAGCACCCGCGCACGGATTCGTGCGAAAACGAGTTTTAAGCATGCACATGCATCTTTTGGTAGACGAGATTGAAGTTTTCTGCAAAACCACAAGATGTGCATGCAAATGGTGCTTGTGGCAGAACGCGCACGTGGTTTTCTACCAAACAACGTGCTAAGCATGCCGATGCTGCTCTTTTTAGCACCCGCGCACGGATTTGTGGGAAAACGCGTTTTAAACATTCACGTGCATCTTTTGGTAGACGAGATTGAAGTTTTCTGCAAAACCACAAGATGTGCATGCAAATGGTGCTTTTCGCAGAACGCGCACGTGGATTTCTACCAAACAACGTGCTAAGCATGCCGATGCTGCTCTTTTTAGCACCCGCGCACGGATTCGTGCGAAAACGCGTTTTAAGCATGCACATGCATCTTTTGGTAGACGCGGATGAAGTTTTCTGCAAAACCACAAGATGTGCATGCAAATGGTGCTTTTCGCAGAACGCGCACGTGGATTTCTACCAAACAACGTGCTAAGCATGCCGATGCTGCTCTTTTTAGCACCCGCGCACGGATTCGTGCGAAAACGCGTTTTAAGCATGCACATGCATCTTTTGGTAGACGCGGATGAAGTTTTCTGCTAAACCACAAGATGTGCATGCAAATGGTCCTTTTGGCAGAACGCGCACGTGGATTTCTACCAAACGACGTGCTAAGCATGTCGATGCTGCTCTTTTTAGCACCCGCGCACGGATTCGTGCGAAAACGCGTTTTAAGCATGCACATGCATCTTTTAGTAGACGCGGATGAAGTTTTCTGCAAAACCACAAGATGTGCATGCAAATGGTGCTTTTCGCAGAACGCGCACGTGGATTTCTACCAAACAACGTGCTAAGCATGCCGATGCTGCTCTTTTTAGCACCCGCGCACGGATTTGTGCGAAAACGCGTTTTAAGCATGCACATGCATCTTTTCGTAGACGAGATTGAAGTTTTCTTCAAAACCACAAGATGTGCATGCAAATGGTGCTTTTGGCAGAACGCGCACGTGGATTTCTACCAAACAACGTGCTAAGCATGCCGATGCTGCTCTTTCTAGCACCCGCACACGGATTCGTGCGAAAACGCGTTTTAAGCATGCACATGCATCTTTTGGTAGACGAGATTGAAGTTTTCTGCAAAACCACAAGATGTGCATGCAAATGGTGCTTTTCGCAGAACGCCCACGTGGATTTCTACCAAACAACGTGCTAAGCATGCCGATGCTGCTCTTTTTAGCACCCGCGCACGGATCCGTGCGAAAACGCGTTTTAAGCATGCACATGCATCTTTTGGTAGACGCGGATGAAGTTTTCTGCAAAACCACAAGATGTGCATGCAAATGGTCCTTTTGGCAGAACGCGCACGTGGATTTCTACCAAACGACGTGCTAAGCATGTCGATGCTGCTCTTTTTAGCACCCGCGCACGGATTCGTGCGAAAACGCGTTTTAAGCATGCACATGCATCTTTTGGTAGACGCGGATGAAGTTTTCTGCAAAACCACAAGATGTGCATGCAAATGGTGCTTTTCGCAGAACGCGCACGTGGATTTCTACCAAACAACGTGCTAAGCATGCCGATGCTGCTCTTTTTAGCACCCGCGCACGGATTCGTGCGAAAACGCGTTTTAAGCATGCACATGCATCTTTTGGTAGACGAGATTGAAGTTTTCTGCAAAACCACAAGATGTGCATGCAAATGGTGCTTTTCGCAGAACGCGCACGTGGATTTCTACCAAACGACGTGCTAAGCATGCCGATGCTGCTCTTTTTAGCACCCGCGCACGGATTCGTGCGAAAACGCGTTTTAAGCATGCACATGCATCTTTTGGTAGACGCGGATGAAGTTTTCTGCAAAACCACAAGATGTGCATGCAAATGGTGCTTTTCGCAGAACGCGCACGTGGATTTCTACCAAACAACGTGCTAAGCATGCCGATGCTGCTCTTTTTAGCACCCGCGCACGGATTCGTGCGAAAACGCGTTTTAAGCATGCACATGCATCTTTTGGTAGACGCGGATGAAGTTTTCTGCAAAACCACAAGATGTGCATGCAAATGGTGCTTTTCGCAGAACGCGCACGTGGAGTTCTACCAAACAACGTGCTAAGCATGCCGATGCTGCTCTTTTTAGCACCCGCGCACGGATTCGTGCGAAAACGCGTTTTAAGCATGCACATGCATCTTTTGGTAGACGCGGATGAAGTTTTCTGCAAAACCACAAGATGTGCATGCAAATGGTGCTTTTGGCAGAACGCGCACGTGGATTTCTACCAAACGACGTGCTAAGCATGCCGATGCTGCTCTTTTTAGCACCCGCGCACGGATTCGTGCGAAAACGAGTTTTAAGCATGCACATGCATCTTTTGGTAGACGAGATTGAAGTTTTCTGCAAAACCACAAGATGTGCATGCAAATGGTGCTTGTGGCAGAACGCGCACGTGGTTTTCTACCAAACAACGTGCTAAGCATGCCGATGCTGCTCTTTTTAGCACCCGCGCACGGATTTGTGGGAAAACGCGTTTTAAGCATTCACGTGCATCTTTTGGTAGACGAGATTGAAGTTTTCTGCAAAACCACAAGATGTGCATGCAAATGGTGCTTTTCGCAGAACGCGCACGTGGATTTCTACCAAACAACGTGCTAAGCATGCCGATGCTGCTCTTTTTAGCACCCGCGCACGGATTCGTGCGAAAACGCGTTTTAAGCATGCACATGCATCTTTTGGTAGACGCGGATGAAGTTTTCTGCAAAACCACAAGATGTGCATGCAAATGGTGCTTTTCGCAGAACGCGCACGTGGATTTCTACCAAACAACGTGCTAAGCATGCCGATGCTGCTCTTTTTAGCACCCGCGCACGGATTCGTGCGAAAACGCGTTTTAAGCATGCACATGCATCTTTTGGTAGACGCGGATGAAGTTTTCTGCTAAACCACAAGATGTGCATGCAAATGGTCCTTTTGGCAGAACGCGCACGTGGATTTCTACCAAACGACGTGCTAAGCATGTCGATGCTGCTCTTTTTAGCACCCGCGCACGGATTCGTGCGAAAACGCGTTTTAAGCATGCACATGCATCTTTTAGTAGACGCGGATGAAGTTTTCTGCAAAACCACAAGATGTGCATGCAAATGGTGCTTTTCGCAGAACGCGCACGTGGATTTCTACCAAACAACGTGCTAAGCATGCCGATGCTGCTCTTTTTAGCACCCGCGCACGGATTCGTGCGAAAACGCGTTTTAAGCATGCACATGCATCTTTTGGTAGACGAGATTGAAGTTTTCTGCAAAAGCACAAGATGTGCATGCAAATGGTGCTTTTCGCAGAACGCGCACGTGGATTTCTACCAAACGACGTGCTAAGCATGCCGATGCTGCTCTTTTTAGCACCCGCGCACGGATTTGCGCAAAAACGCGTTTTAAGCATGCACATGCATCTTTTGGTAGACGAGATTGAAGTTTTCTGCAAAACCACTAGATGTGCATGCAAATGGTGCTTTTCGCAGAACGCGCACGTGGATTTCTACCAAACAACGTGCTAAGCATGCCGATGCTGCTCTGTTTAGCACCCGCGCCCGGATTCGTGCGAAAACGCGTTTTAAGCATGCACATGCATCTTTTGGTAGACGCGGATGAAGTTTTCTGCAAAACCACAAGATGTGCATGCAAATGGTGCTCTTGGCAGAACGCGCACGTGGATTTCTACCAAACGACGTGCTAAGCATGCCGATGCTGCTCTTTTTAGCACCCGCGCACGGATTTGTGCGAAAACGCGTTTTAAGCATGCACATGCATCTTTTGGTAGACGCGGATGAAGTTTTCTGCAAAACCACAAGATGCGCATGCAAATGGTGCTTTTGGCAGAACGCGCACGTGGATTTCTACCAAACGACGTGCTAAGCATGCCGATGCTGCTCTTTTTAGCACCCGCGCACGGATTTGTGCGAAAACGCGTTTTAAGCATGCACATGCATCTTTTCGTAGACGAGATTGAAGTTTTCTTCAAAACCACAAGATGTGCATGCAAATGGTGCTTTTGGCAGAACGCGCACGTGGATTTCTACCAAACAACGTGCTAAGCATGCCGATGCTGCTCTTTCTAGCACCCGCACACGGATTCGTGCGAAAACGCGTTTTAAGCATGCACATGCATCTTTTGGTAGACGAGATTGAAGTTTTCTGCAAAACCACAAGATGTGCATGCAAATGGTGCTTTTCGCAGAACGCCCACGTGGATTTCTACCAAACAACGTGCTAAGCATGCCGATGCTGCTCTTTTTAGCACCCGCGCACGGATTCGTGCGAAAACGCGTTTTAAGCATGCACATGCATCTTTTGGTAGACGCGGATGAAGTTTTCTGCAAAACCACAAGATGTGCATGCAAATGGTCCTTTTGGCAGAACGCGCACGTGGATTTCTACCAAACGACGTGCTAAGCATGTCGATGCTGCTCTTTTTAGCACCCGCGCACGGATTCGTGCGAAAACGCGTTTTAAGCATGCACATGCATCTTTTGGTAGACGCGGATGAAGTTTTCTGCAAAACCACAAGATGTGCATGCAAATGGTGCTTTTCGCAGAACGCGCACGTGGATTTCTACCAAACAACGTGCTAAGCATGCCGATGCTGCTCTTTTTAGCACCCGCGCACGGATTCGTGCGAAAACGCGTTTTAAGCATGCACATGCATCTTTTGGTAGACGAGATTGAAGTTTTCTGCAAAAGCACAAGATGTGCATGCAAATGGTGCTTTTCGCAGAACGCGCACGTGGATTTCTACCAAACGACGTGCTAAGCATGCCGATGCTGCTCTTTTTAGCACCCGCGCACGGATTTGCGCGAAAACGCGTTTTAAGCATGCACATGCATCTTTTGGTAGACGAGATTGAAGTTTTCTGCAAAACCACAAGATGTGCATGCAAATGGTGCTTTTCGCAGAACGCGCACGTGGATTTCTACCAAACAACGTGCTAAGCATGCCGATGCTGCTCTGTTTAGCACCCGCGCACGGATTCGTGCGAAAACGCGTTTTAAGCATGCACATGCATCTTTTGGTAGACGCGGATGAAGTTTTCTGCAAAACCACAAGATGTGCATGCAAATGGTGCTCTTGGCAGAACGCGCACGTGGATTTCTACCAAACGACGTGCTAAGCATGCCGATGCTGCTCTTTTTAGCACCCGCGCACGGATTTGTGCGAAAACGCGTTTTAAGCATGCACATGCATCTTTTGGTAGACGCGGATGAAGTTTTCTGCAAAACCACAAGATGCGCATGCAAATGGTGCTTTTGGCAGAACGCGCACGTGGATTTCTACCAAACGACGTGCTAAGCATGCCGATGCTGCTCTTTTAGCACCCGCGCACGGATTTGTGCGAAAACGCGTTTTAAGCATGCACATGCATCTTTCGTAGACGAGATTGAAGTTTTCTTCAAAACCACAAGATGTGCATGCAAATGGTGCTTTTGGCAGAACGCGCACGTGGATTTCTACCAAACAACGTGCTAAGCATGCCGATGCTGCTCTTTCTAGCACCCGCACACGGATTCGTGCGAAAACGCGTTTTAAGCATGCACATGCATCTTTTGGTAGACGAGATTGAAGTTTTCTGCAAAACCACAAGATGTGCATGCAAATGGTGCTTTTCGCAGAACGCCCACGTGGATTTCTACCAAACAACGTGCTAAGCATGCCGATGCTGCTCTTTTTAGCACCCGCGCACGGATTTGTGCGAAAACGCGTTTTAAGCATGCACATGCATCTTTTGGTAGACGAGATTGAAGTTTTCTGCAAAACCACAAGATGTGCATGCAAATGGTGCTTTTCGCAGAACGCGCACGTGGATTTCTACCAAACAACGTGCTAAGCATGCCGATGCTGCTCTTTTTAGCACCCGCGCACGGATTCGTGCGAAAACGCGTTTTAAGCATGCACATGCATCTTTTGGTAGACGCGGATGAAGTTTTCTGCAAAACCACAAGATGTGCATGCAAATGGTGCTTTTGGCAGAACGCGCACGTGGATTTCTACCAAACGACGTGCTAAGCATGCCGATGCTGCTCTTTTTAGCACCCGCGCACGGATTCGTGCGAAAACGAGTTTTAAGCATGCACATGCATCTTTTGGTAGACGAGATTGAAGTTTTCTGCAAAACCACAAGATGTGCATGCAAATGGTGCTTGTGGCAGAACGCGCACGTGGTTTTCTACCAAACAACGTGCTAAGCATGCCGATGCTGCTCTTTTTAGCACCCGCGCACGGATTTGTGGGAAAACGCGTTTTAAGCATTCACGTGCATCTTTTGGTAGACGAGATTGAAGTTTTCTGCAAAACCACAAGATGTGCATGCAAATGGTGCTTTTCGCAGAACGCGCACGTGGATTTCTACCAAACAACGTGCTAAGCATGCCGATGCTGCTCTTTTTAGCACCCGCGCACGGAGTCGTGCGAAAACGCGTTTTAAGCATGCACATGCATCTTTTGGTAGACGAGATTGAAGTTTTCTGCAAAACCACAAGATGTGCATGCAAATGGTGCTTTTCGCAGAACGCGCACGTGGATTTCTACCAAACAACGTGCTAAGCATGCCGATGCTGCTCTTTTTAGCACCCGCGCACGGATTCGTGCGAAAACGCGTTTTAAGCATGCACATGCATCTTTTGGTAGACGCGGATGAAGTTTTCTGCAAAACCACAAGATGTGCATGCAAATGGTGCTTTTGGCAGAACGCGCACGTGGATTTCTACCAAACGACGTGCTAAGCATGCCGATGCTGCTCTTTTTAGCACCCGCGCACGGATTCGTGCGAAAACGAGTTATAAGCATGCACATGCATATTTTGGTAGACGCGGATGAAGTTTTCTGCAAAACCACAAGATGTGCATGCAAATGGTGCTCTTGGCAGAACGCGTACGTGGATTTCTACCAAACGACGTGCTAAGCATGCCGATGCTGCTCTTTTTAGCACCCGCGCACGGATTTGTGCGAAAACGCGTTTTAAGCATGCACATGCATCTTTTGGTAGACGCGGATGAAGTTTTCTGCAAAACCACAAGATGCGCATGCAAATGGTGCTTTTGGCAGAACGCGCACGTGGATTTCTACCAAACGACGTGCTAAGCATGCCGATGCTGCTCTTTTTAGCACCCGCGCACGGATTTGTGCGAAAACGCGTTTTAAGCATGCACATGCATCTTTTCGTAGACGAGATTGAAGTTTTCTTCAAAACCACAAGATGTGCATGCAAATGGTGCTTTTGGCAGAACGCGCACGTGGATTTCTACCAAACAACGTGCTAAGCATGCCGATGCTGCTCTTTCTAGCACCCGCACACGGATTCGTGCGAAAACGCGTTTTAAGCATGCACATGCATCTTTTGGTACACGAGATTGAAGTTTTCTGCAAAACCACAAGATGTGCATGCAAATGGTGCTTGTGGCAGAACGCCCACGTGGATTTCTACCAAACAACGTGCTAAGCATGCCGATGCTGCTCTTTTTAGCACCCGCGCACGGATTTGTGCGAAAACGCGTTTTAAGCATGCACATGCATCTTTTGGTAGACGAGATTGAAGTTTTCTGCAAAACCACAAGATGTGCATGCAAATGGTGCTTTTCGCAGAACGCGCACGTGGATTTCTACCAAACAACGTGCTAAGCATGCCGATGCTGCTCTTTTTAGCACCCGCGCACGGATTCGTGCGAAAACGCGTTTTAAGCATGCACATGCATCTTTTGGTAGACGCGGATGAAGTTTTCTGCAAAACCACAAGATGTGCATGCAAATGGTGCTTTTGGCAGAACGCGCACGTGGATTTCTACCAAACGACGTGCTAAGCATGCCGATGCTGCTCTTTTTAGCACCCGCGCACGGATTCGTGCGAAAACGAGTTTTAAGCATGCACATGCATCTTTTGGTAGACGAGATTGAAGTTTTCTGCAAAACCACAAGATGTGCATGCAAATGGTGCTTGTGGCAGAACGCGCACGTGGTTTTCTACCAAACAACGTGCTAAGCATGCCGATGCTGCTCTTTTTAGCACCCGCGCACGGATTTGTGGGAAAACGCGTTTTAAGCATTCACGTGCATCTTTTGGTAGACGAGATTGAAGTTTTCTGCAAAACCACAAGATGTGCATGCAAATGGTGCTTTTCGCAGAACGCGCACGTGGATTTCTACCAAACAACGTGCTAAGCATGCCGATGCTGCTCTTTTTAGCACCCGCGCACGGATTCGTGCGAAAACGCGTTTTAAGCATGCACATGCATCTTTTGGTAGACGCGGATGAAGTTTTCTGCAAAACCACAAGATGTGCATGCAAATGGTGCTTTTCGCAGAACGCGCACGTGGATTTCTACCAAACAACGTGCTAAGCATGCCGATGCTGCTCTTTTTAGCACCCGCGCACGGATTCGTGCGAAAACGCGTTTTAAGCATGCACATGCATCTTTTGGTAGACGCGGATGAAGTTTTCTGCAAAACCACAAGATGTGCATGCAAATGGTCCTTTTGGCAGAACGCGCACGTGGATTTCTACCAAACGACGTGCTAAGCATGTCGATGCTGCTCTTTTTAGCACCCGCAAACGGATTCGTGCGAAAACGCGTTTTAAGCATGCACACGCATCTTTTGGTAGACGCCGATGAAGTTTTCTGCAAAAGCACAAGATGTGCATGCAAATGGTGCTTTTCGCAGAACGCGCACGTGGATTTCTACCAAACAACGTGCTAAGCATGCCGATGCTGCTCTTTTTAGCACTCGCGCACGGATTCGTGCGAAAACGCGTTTTAAGCATGCACATGCATCTTTTGGTAGACGAGATTGAAGTTTTCTGCAAAAGCACAAGATGTGCATGCAAATGGTGCTTTTCGCAGAACGCGCACGTGGATTTCTACCAAACGACGTGCTAAGCATGCCGATGCTGCTCTTTTTAGCACCCGCGCACGGATTTGCGCGAAAACGCGTTTTAAGCATGCACATGCATCTTTGGTAGACGAGATTGAAGTTTTCTGCAAAACCACTAGATGTGCATGCAAATGGTGCTTTTCGCAGAACGCGCACGTGGATTTCTACCAAACAACGTGCTAAGCATGCCGATGCTGCTCTTTTTAGCACCCGCGCACGGATTCGTGCGAAAACGCGTTTTAAGCATGCACATGCATCTTTTGGTAGACGCGGATGAAGTTTTCTGCAAAACCACAAGATGTGCATGCAAATGGTGCTTTTGGCAGAACGCGCACGTGGATTTCTACCAAACGACGTGCTAAGCATGCCGATGCTGCTCTTTTTAGCACCCGCGCACGGATTCGTGCGAAAACGAGTTTTAAGCATGCACATGCATCTTTTGGTAGACGAGATTGAAGTTTTCTGCAAAACCACAAGATGTGCATGCAAATGGTGCTTGTGGCAGAACGCGCACGTGGTTTTCTACCAAACAACGTGCTAAGCATGCCGATGCTGCTCTTTTTAGCACCCGCGCACGGATTTGTGGGAAAACGCGTTTTAAGCATTCACGTGCATCTTTTGGTAGACGAGATTGAAGTTTTCTGCAAAACCACAAGATATGCATGCAAATGGTGCTTTTCGCAGAACGCGCACGTGGATTTCTACCAAACAACGTGCTAAGCATGCCGATGCTGCTCTTTTTAGCACCCGCGCACGGATTCGTGCGAAAACGCGTTTTAAGCATGCACATGCATATTTTGGTAGACGAGATTGAAGTTTTCTGCAAAACCACAAGATGTGCATGCAAATGGTGCTTTTCGCAGAACGCGCACGTGGATTTCTACCAAACAACGTGCTAAGCATGCCGATGCTGCTCTTTTTAGCACCCGCGCAAGGATTCGTGCGAAAACGCGTTTTAAGCATGCACATGCATATTTTGGTAGACGAGATTGAAGTTTTCTGCAAAACCACAAGATGTGCATGCAAATGGTGCTTTTCGCAGAACGCGCACGTGGATTTCTACCAAACAACGTGCTAAGCATGCCGATGCTGCTCTTTTTAGCACCCGCGCACGGATTCGTGCGAAAACGCGTTTTAAGCATGCACATGCATCTTTTGGTAGACGCGGATGAAGTTTTCTGCAAAACCACAAGATGTGCATGCAAATGGTGCTTTTCGCAGAACGCGCGCGTGGATTTCTACCAAACAACGTGCTAAGCATGCCGATGCTGCTCTTTTTAGCACCCGCGCACGGATTCGTGCGAAAACGCGTTTTAAGCATGCACATGCATCTTTTGGTAGACGAGATTGAAGTTTTCTGCAAAACCACAAGATGTGCATGCAAATGGTGCTTTTCGCAGAACGCGCACGTGGATTTCTACCACGACGTGCTAAGCATGCCGATGCTGCTCTTTTTAGCACCCGCGCACGGATTTGTGCGAAAACGCGTTTTAAGCATGCACATGCATCTTTTGGTAGACGCGGATGAAGTTTTCTGCAAAACCACAACATGTGCATGCAAATGGTGCTTTTGGCAGAACGCGCACGTGGATTTCTACCAAACGACGTGCTAAGCATGCCGATGCTGCTCTTTTTAGCACCCGCGCACGGATTTGTGCGAAAACGCGTTTTAAGCATGCACATGCATCTTTTGGTAGACGAGATTGAAGTTTTCTGCAAAACCACAAGATGTGCATGCAAATGGTGCTTTTCGCAGAACGCGCACGTGGATTTCTACCACGACGTGCTAAGCATGACACACGCGAGACAGATAGCACCCGCGCACGGATTTGTGCGAAAACGCGTTTTAAGCATGCACATGCATCTTTTGGTAGACGCGGATGAAGTTTTCTGCAAAACCACAACATGTGCATGCAAATGGTGCTTTTGGCAGAACGCGCACGTGGATTTCTACCAAACGACGTGCTAAGCATGCCGATGCTGCTCTTTTTAGCACCCGCGCACGGATTTGTGCGAAAACGCGTTTTAAGCATGCACATGCATCTTTTGGTAGACGAGATTGAAGTTTTCTGCAAAACCACAAGATGTGCATGCAAATGGTGCTTTTCGCAGAACGCGCACGTGGATTTCTACCAAACAACGTGCTAAGCATGCCGATGCTGCTCTTTTTAGCACCCGCGCACGGATTCGTGCGAAAACGAGTTTTAAGCATGCACATGGATCTTTTGGTAGACGCGGATGAAGTTTTCTGCAAAACCACAAGATGTGCATGCAAATGGTCCTTTTGGCAGAACGCGCACGTGGTTTTCTACCAAACAACGTGCTAAGCATGCCGATGCTGCTCTTTTTAGCACCCGCGCACGGATTTGTGGGAAAACGCGTTTTAAGCATTCACGTGCATCTTTTGGTAGACGAGATTGAAGTTTTCTGCAAAACCACAAGATGTGCATGCAAATGGTGCTTTTCGCAGAACGCGCACGTGGATTTCTACCAAACAACGTGCTAAGCATGCCGATGCTGCTCTTTTTAGCACCCGCGCACGGATTCGTGCGAAAACGCGTTTTAAGCATGCACATGCATCTTTTGGTAGACGCGGATGAAGTTTTCTGCAAAACCACAAGATGTGCATGCAAATGGTGCTTTTCGCAGAACGCGCACGTGGATTTCTACCAAACAACGTGCTAAGCATGCCGATGCTGCTCTTTTTAGCACTCGCGCACGGATTCGTGCGAAAACGCGTTTTAAGCATGCACATGCATCTTTTGGTAGACGCGGATGAAGTTTTCTGCAAAACCACAAGATGTGCATGCAAATGGTCCTTTTGGCAGAACGCGCACGTGGATTTCTACCAAACGACGTGCTAAGCATGTCGATGCTGCTCTTTTTAGCACCCGCAAACGGATTCGTGCGAAAACGCGTTTTAAGCATGCACACGCATCTTTTGGTAGACGCCGATGAAGTTTTCTGCAAAAGCACAAGATGTGCATGCAAATGGTGCTTTTCGCAGAACGCGCACGTGGATTTCTACCAAACAACGTGCTAAGCATGCCGATGCTGCTCTTTTTAGCACCCGCGCACGGATTCGTGCGAAAACGCGTTTTAAGCATGCACATGCATCTTTTGGTAGACGAGATTGAAGTTTTCTGCAAAAGCACAAGATGTGCATGCAAATGGTGCTTTTCGCAGAACGCGCACGTGGATTTCTACCAAACGACGTGCTAAGCATGCCGATGCTGCTCTTTTTAGCACCCGCGCACGGATTTGCGCGAAAACGCGTTTTAAGCATGCACATGCATCTTTGGTAGACGAGATTGAAGTTTTCTGCAAAACCACTAGATGTGCATGCAAATGGTGCTTTTCGCAGAACGCGCACGTGGATTTCTACCAAACAACGTGCTAAGCATGCCGATGCTGCTCTTTTTAGCACCCGCGCACGGATTCGTGCGAAAACGCGTTTTAAGCATGCACATGCATCTTTTGGTAGACGCGGATGAAGTTTTCTGGAAAACCACAAGATGTGCATGCAAATGGTGCTTTTGGCAGAACGCGCACGTGGATTTCTACCAAACGACGTGCTAAGCATGCCGATGCTGCTCTTTTTAGCACCCGCGCACGGATTCGTGCGAAAACGAGTTTTAAGCATGCACATGCATCTTTTGGTAGACGAGATTGAAGTTTTCTGCAAAACCACAAGATGTGCATGCAAATGGTGCTTGTGGCAGAACGCGCACGTGGTTTTCTACCAAACAACGTGCTAAGCATGCCGATGCTGCTCTTTTTAGCACCCGCGCACGGATTTGTGGGAAAACGCGTTTTAAGCATTCACGTGCATCTTTTGGTAGACGAGATTGAAGTTTTCTGCAAAACCACAAGATATGCATGCAAATGGTGCTTTTCGCAGAACGCGCACGTGGATTTCTACCAAACAACGTGCTAAGCATGCCGATGCTGCTCTTTTTAGCACCCGCGCACGGATTCGTGCGAAAACGCGTTTTAAGCATGCACATGCATATTTTGGTAGACGAGATTGAAGTTTTCTGCAAAACCACAAGATGTGCATGCAAATGGTGCTTTTCGCAGAACGCGCACGTGGATTTCTACCAAACAACGTGCTAAGCATGCCGATGCTGCTCTTTTTAGCACCCGCGCAAGGATTCGTGCGAAAACGCGTTTTAAGCATGCACATGCATATTTTGGTAGACGAGATTGAAGTTTTCTGCAAAACCACAAGATGTGCATGCAAATGGTGCTTTTCGCAGAACGCGCACGTGGATTTCTACCAAACAACGTGCTAAGCATGCCGATGCTGCTCTTTTTAGCACCCGCGCACGGATTCGTGCGAAAACGCGTTTTAAGCATGCACATGCATCTTTTGGTAGACGCGGATGAAGTTTTCTGCAAAACCACAAGATGTGCATGCAAATGGTGCTTTTCGCAGAACGCGCGCGTGGATTTCTACCAAACAACGTGCTAAGCATGCCGATGCTGCTCTTTTTAGCACCCGCGCACGGATTCGTGCGAAAACGCGTTTTAAGCATGCACATGCATCTTTTGGTAGACGAGATTGAAGTTTTCTGCAAAACCACAAGATGTGCATGCAAATGGTGCTTTTCGCAGAACGCGCACGTGGATTTCTACCACGACGTGCTAAGCATGCCGATGCTGCTCTTTTTAGCACCCGCGCACGGATTTGTGCGAAAACGCGTTTTAAGCATGCACATGCATCTTTTGGTAGACGCGGATGAAGTTTTCTGCAAAACCACAACATGTGCATGCAAATGGTGCTTTTGGCAGAACGCGCACGTGGATTTCTACCAAACGACGTGCTAAGCATGCCGATGCTGCTCTTTTTAGCACCCGCGCACGGATTTGTGCGAAAACGCGTTTTAAGCATGCACATGCATCTTTTGGTAGACGAGATTGAAGTTTTCTGCAAAACCACAAGATGTGCATGCAAATGGTGCTTTTCGCAGAACGCGCACGTGGATTTCTACCACGACGTGCTAAGCATGCCGATGCTGCTCTTTTTAGCACCCGCGCACGGATTTGTGCGAAAACGCGTTTTAAGCATGCACATGCATCTTTTGGTAGACGCGGATGAAGTTTTCTGCAAAACCACAACATGTGCATGCAAATGGTGCTTTTGGCAGAACGCGCACGTGGATTTCTACCAAACGACGTGCTAAGCATGCCGATGCTGCTCTTTTTAGCACCCGCGCACGGATTTGTGCGAAAACGCGTTTTAAGCATGCACATGCATCTTTTGGTAGACGAGATTGAAGTTTTCTGCAAAACCACAAGATGTGCATGCAAATGGTGCTTTTCGCAGAACGCGCACGTGGATTTCTACCAAACAACGTGCTAAGCATGCCGATGCTGCTCTTTTTAGCACCCGCGCACGGATTCGTGCGAAAACGAGTTTTAAGCATGCACATGGATCTTTTGGTAGACGCGGATGAAGTTTTCTGCAAAACCACAAGATGTGCATGCAAATGGTCCTTTTGGCAGAACGCGCACGTGGATTTCTACCAAACGACGTGCTAAGCATGCCGATGCTGCTCTTTTTAGCACCCGCGCACGGATTCGTGCGAAAACGCGTTTTAAGCATGCACATGCATCTTTTGGTAGACGCGGATGAATTTTTCTGCAAAACCACAAGATGTGCATGCAAATGGTGCTTTTGGCACAACGCGCACGTGGATTTCTACCAAACGACGTGCTAAGCATGCCGATGCTGCTCTTTTTAGCACCCGCGCACGGATTTGCGCGAAAACGCGTTTTAAGCATGCACATGCATCTTTTGGTAGACGAGATTGAAGTTTTCTGGAAAACCACAAGATGTGCATGCAAATGGTGCTTTTCGCAGAACGCACACGTGGATTTCTACCAAACAACGTGCTAAGCATGCCGATGCTGCTCTGTTTAGCACCCGCGCACGGATTCGTGCGAAAACGCGTTTTAAGCATTCACATGCATCTTTTGGTAGACGCGGATGAAGTTTTCTGCAAAACCACAAGATGTGCATGCAAATGGTGCTCTTGGCAGAACGCGCCCGTGGATTTCTACCAAACGACGTGCTAAGCATGCCGATGCTGCTCTTTTTAGCACCCGCGCACGGATTTGTGCGAAAACGCGTTTTAAGCATGCACATGCATCTTTTCGTAGACGAGATTGAAGTTTTCTTCAAAACCACAAGATGTGCATGCAAATGGTGCTTTTGGCAGAACGCGCACGTGGATTTCTACCAAACAACGTGCTAAGCATGCCGATGCTGCTCTTTCTAGCACCCGCACACGGATTCGTGCGAAAATGCGTTTTAAGCATGCACAAGCATCTTTTGGTAGACGATATTGAAGTTTTCTGCAAAACCACAATATGTGCATGCAAATGGTGCTTTTCGCAGAACGCCCACGTGGATTTCTACCAAACAACGTGCTAAGCATGCCGATGCTGCTCTTTTTAGCACCCGCGCACGGATTTGTGCGAAAACGCGTTTTAAGCATGCACATGCATCTTTTGGTAGACGAGATTGAAGTTTTCTGCAAAACCACAAGATGTGCATGCAAATGGTGCTTTTCGCAGAACGCGCACGTGGATTTCTACCAAACAACGTGCTAAGCATGCCGATGCTGCTCTTTTTAGCACCGCGCACGGATTCGTGCGAAAACGCGTTTTAAGCATGCACATGCATCTTTTGGTAGACGCGGATGAAGTTTTCTGCAAAACCACAAGATGTGCATGCAAATGGTGCTTTTGGCAGAACGCGCACGTGGATTTCTACCAAACGACGTGCTAAGCATGCCGATGCTGCTCTTTTTAGCACCCGCGCACGGATTCGTGCGAAAACGCGTTTTAAGCATGCACATGCATCTTTTGGTACACAAGATTGAAGTTTTCTGCAAAACCACAAGATGTGCATGCAAATGGTGCTTGTGGCAGAACGCGCACGTGGTTTTCTACCAAACAACGTGCTAAGCATGCCGATGCTGCTCTTTTAGCACCCGCGCACGGATTTGTGCGAAAACGCGTTTTAAGCATGCACATGCATCTTTTGGTAGACGAGATTGAAGTTTTCTGCAAAACCACAAGATGTGCATGCAAATGGTGCTTTTCGCAGAACGCGCACGTCGATTTCTACCAAACAACGTGCTAAGCATGCCGATGCTGCTCTTTTTAGCACCCGCGCACGGATTCGTGCGAAAACGCGTTTTAAGCATGCACATGCATCTTTTGGTAGACGAGATTGAAGTTTTCTGCAAAACCACAAGATGTGCATGCAAATGGTGCTTTTCGCAGAACGCGCGCGTGGATTTCTACCAAACAACGTGCTAAGCATGCCGATGCTGCTCTTTTTAGCACCCGCGCAAGGATTCGTGCGAAAACGCGTTTTAAGCATGCACATGCATCTTTTGGTAGACGCGGATGAAGTTTTCTGCAAAACCACAAGATGTGCATGCAAATGGTGCTCTTGGCAGAACGCGCGCGTGGATTTCTACCAAACGACGTGCTAAGCATGCCGATGCTGCTCTTTTTAGCACCCGCGCACGGATTTGTGCGAAAACGCGTTTTAAGCATGCACATGCATCTTTTGGTAGACGCGGATGAAGTTTTCTGCAAAACCACAAGATGTGCATGCAAATGGTGCTTTTGGCAGAACGCGCACGTGGATTTCTACCAAACGACGTGCTAAGCATGCCGATGCTGCTCTTTTTAGCACCCGCGCACGGATTTGTGCGAAAACGCGTTTTAAGCATGCACATGCATCTTTTGGTAGACGAGATTGAAGTTTTCTGCAAAACCACAAGATGTGCATGCAAATGGTGCTTTTCGCAGAACGCGCACGTGGATTTCTACCAAACAACGTGCTAAGCATGCGGATGCTGCTCTTTTTAGCACCCGCGCACGGATTCGTGCGAAAACGCGTTTTAAGCATGCACATGCATCTTTTGGTAGACGCGGATGAAGTTTTCTGCAAAACCACAAGATGTGCATGCAAATGGTCCTTTTGGCAGAACGCGCACGTGGATTTCTACCAAACGATGTGCTAAGCATGCCGATGCTGCTCTTTTTAGCACCCGCGCACGGATTCGTGCGAAAACGCGTTTTAAGCATGCACATGCATCTTTTGGTAGACGCGGATGAAGTTTTCTGCAAAACCACAAGATGTGCATGCAAATGGTGCTTTTCGCAGAACGCGCACGTGGATTTCTACCAAACAACGTGCTAAGCATGCCGATGCTGCTATTCTAGCACCCGCACACGGATTCGTGCGAAAACGCGTTTTAAGCATGCACATGGATCTTTTGGTAGACGAGATTGAAGTTTTCTGCAAAACCACAAGATGTGCATGCAAATGGTGCTTTTCGCAGAACGCCCACGTGGATTTCTACCAAACAACGTGCTAAGCATGCCGATGCTGCTCTTTTTAGCACCCGCGCACGGATTTGTGCGAAAACGCGTTTTAAGCATGCACATGCATCTTTTGGTAGACGAGATTGAAGTTTTCTGCAAAACCACAAGATGTGCATGCAAATGGTGCTTTTCGCAGAACGCGCACGTGGATTTCTACCAAACAACGTGCTAAGCATGCCGATGCTGCTCTTTTTAGCACCCGCGCACGGATTCGTGCGAAAACGCGTTTTAAGCATGCACATGCATCTTTTGGTAGACGCGGATGAAGTTTTCTGCAAAACCACAAGATGTCCATGCAAATGGTGCTTTTGGCAGAACGCGCACGTGGATTTCTACCAAACGACGTGCTAAGCATGCCGATGCTGCTCTTTTTAGCACCCGCGCACGGATTTGTGCGAAAACGCGTTTTAAGCATGCACATGCATCTTTTGGTAGACGAGATTGAAGTTTTCTGCTAAACCACAAGATGTGCATGCAAATGGTGCTTTTCGCAGAACGCGCACGTGGATTTCTACCAAACAACGTGCTAAGCATGCCGATGCTGCTCTTTTTAGCACCCGCGCACGGATTCGTGCGAAAACGCGTTTTAAGCATGCACATGCATCTTTTGGTAGACGCGGATGAAGTTTTCTGCAAAACCACAAGATGTGCATGCAAATGGTGTTTTTGGCAGAACGCGCACGTGGATTTCTACCAAACGACGTGCTAAGCATGCCGATGCTGCTCTTTTTAGCACCCGCGCACGGATTCGTGCGAAAACGCGTTTTAAGCATGCACATGCATCTTTTGGTAGACGAGATTGAAGTTTTCTGCAAAACCGCAAGATGTGCATGCAAATGGTGCTTGTGGCAGAACGCGCACGTGGTTTTCTACCAAACAACGTGCTAAGCATGCCGATGCTGCTCTTTTTAGCACCCGCGCACGGATTTGTGCGAAAACGCGTTTTAAGCATCCACATGCATCTTTTGGTAGACGCGGATGAAGTTTTCTGCAAAACCACAAGATGTGCATGCAAATGGTGCTTTTCGCAGAACGCGCACGTGGATTTCTACCAAACAACGTGCTAAGCATGCCGATGCTGCTCTTTTTAGCACCCGCGCACGGATTTGTGCGAAAACGCGTTTTAAGCATGCACATGCATCTTTTGGTAGACGAGATTGAAGTTTTCTGCAAAACCACAATGTGCATGCAAACGGTGCTTTTCGCAGAACGCGCACGTGGATTTCTACCAAACAACGTGCTAAGCATGCCGATGCTGCTCTTTTTAGCACCCGCGCACGGATTCGTGCGAAAACGCGTTTTAAGCATGCACATGCATCTTTTGGTAGACGCGGATGAAGTTTTCTGCAAAACCACAAGATGTGCATGCAAATGGTCCTTTTGGCAGAACGCGCACGTGGATTTCTACCAAACGACGTGCTAAGCATGCCATTGCTGCTCTTTTTAGCACCCGCGCACGGATTCGTGCGAAAACGCGTTTTAAGCATCCACATGCATCTTTTGGTAGACGCGGATGAAGTTTTCTGCAAAACCACAAGATGTGCATGCAAATGGTGCTTTTCGCAGAACGCGCACGTGGATTTCTACCAAACAACGTGCTAAGCATGCCGATGCTGCTCTTTTTAGCACCCGCGCACGGATTCGTGCGAAAACGCGTTTTAAGCATGCACATGCATCTTTTGGTAGACGAGATTGAAGTTTTCTGCAAAAGCACAAGATGTGCATGCAAATGGTGCTTTTCGCAGAACGCGCACGTAGATTTCTACCAAACAACGTGCTAAGCATGCCGATGCTGCTCTTTTTAGCACCCGCGCACGGATTTGTGCGAAAACACGTTTTAAGCATGCACATGCATCTTTTGGTAGACGAGATTGAAGTTTTCTGCAAAACCACAACATGTGCATGCAAATGGTGCTTTTCGCAGAACGCGCACGTGGATTTCTACCAAACAACGTGCTAAGCATGCCGATGCTGCTCTTTTTAGCACCCGCGCACGGATTCGTGCGAAAACGAGTTTTAAGCATGCACATGCATCTTTTGGTAGACGCGGATGAAGTTTTCTGCAAAACCACAAGATGTGCATGCAAATGGTCCTTTTGGCAGAACGCGCACGTGGATTTCTACCAAACGACGTGCTAAGCATGCCGATGCTGCTCTTTTTAGCACCCGCGCACGGATTCGTGCGAAAACGAGTTTTAAGCATGCACATTCATCTTTTGGTAGACGCGGATGAAGTTTTCTGCAAAACCACAAGATGTGCATGCAAATGGTCCTTTTGGCAGAACGCGCACGTGGATTTCTACCAAACGACGTGCTAAGCATGCCGATGCTGCTCTTTTTAGCACCCGCGCACGGATTCGTGCGAAAACGCGTTTTAAGCATGCACATGCATCTTTTGGTAGACGCGGATGAATTTTTCTGCAAAACCACAAGATGTGCATGCAAATGGTGCTTTTGGCACAACGCGCACGTGGATTTCTACCAAACGACGTGCTAAGCATGCCGATGCTGCTCTTTTTAGCACCCGCGCACGGATTTGCGCGAAAACGCGTTTTAAGCATGCACATGCATCTTTTGGTAGACGAGATTGAAGTTTTCTGCAAAACCACAAGATGTGCATGCAAATGTTGCTTTTGGCACAACGCGCACGTGGATTTCTACCAAACCACGTGCTAAGCATGCCGATGCTGCTCTTTTTAGCACCCGCGCACGGATTCGTGCGAAAACGCGTTTTAAGCATGCACATGCATATTTTGGTAGACGAGATTGAAGTTTTCTGCAAAACCACAAGATGTGCATGCAAATGGTGCTTTTCGCAGAACGCGCACGTGGATTTCTACCAAACAACGTGCTAAGCATGCCGATGCTGCTCTTTTTAGCACCCGCGCACGGATTCGTGCGAAAACGCGTTTTGAGCATGCACATGCATATGTTGGTAGACGAGATTGAAGTTTTCTGCAAAACCACAAGATGTGCATGCAAATGGTGCTTTTCGCAGAACGCGCACGTGGATTTCTACCAAACAACGTGCTAAGCATGCCGATGCTCCTCTTTTTAGCACCCGCGCACGGATTTGTGCGAAAACGCGTTTTAAGCATGCACATGCATCTTTTGGTAGACGCGGATGAAGTTTTCTGCAAAACCACAAGATGCGCATGCAAATGGTGCTTTTGGCAGAACGCGCACGTGGATTTCTACCAAACGACGTGCTAAGGATGCCGATGCTGCTCTTTCTAGCACCCGCACACGGATTCGTGCGAAAACGCGTTTTAAGCATGCACCTGCATCTTTTGGTAGACGAGATTGAAGTTTTCTGCAAAACCACAAGATGTGCATGCAAATGGTGCTTTTCGCAGAACGCCCACGTGGATTTCTACCAATCAACGTGCTAAGCATGCCGATGCTGCTCTTTTTAGCACCCGCGCACGGATTTGTGCGAAAACGCGTTTTAAGCATGCACATGCATCTTTTGGTAGACGAGATTGAAGTTTTCTGCAAAACCACAAGATGTGCATGCAAATGGTGCTTTTCGCAGAACGCGCACGTGGATTTCTACCAAACAACGTGCTAAGCATGCCGATGCTGCTCTTTTTAGCACCCGCGCACGGATTCGTGCGAAAACGCGTTTTAAGCATGCACATGCATCTTTTGGTAGACGCGGATGAAGTTTTCTGCAAAACCACAAGATGTCCATGCAAATGGTGCTTTTGGCTGAACGCGCACGTGGATTTCTACCAAACGACGTGCTAAGCATGCCGATGCTGCTCTTTTTAGCACCCGCACACGGATTCGTGCGAAAACGCGTTTTAAGCATGCACATGCATCTTTTGGTAGACGAGATTGAAGTTTTCTGCAAAACCACAAGATGTGCATGCAAATGGTGCTTGTGGCAGAACGCGCACGTGGTTTTCTACCAAACAACGTGCTAAGCATGCCGATGCTGCTCTTTTTAGCACCCGCGCACGGATTCGTGCGAAAACGCGTTTTAAGCATGCACATGCATCTTTTGGTAGACGCGGATGAAGTTTTCTGCAAAACCACAAGATGTGCATGCAAATGGTGCTCTTGGCAGAACGCGCACGTGGATTTCTACCAAACGACGTGCTAAGCATGCCGATGCTGCTCTTTTTAGCACCCGCGCACGGATTTGTGCGAAAACGCGGTTTAAGCATGCACATGCATCTTTTGGTAGACGCGGATGAAGTTTTCTGCAAAACCACAAGATGTGCATGCAAATGGTGCTTTCGGCAGAACGCGCACGTGGATTTCTACCAAACGACGTGCTAAGCATGCCGATGCTGCTCTTTTTAGCACCCGCGCACGGATTCGTGCGAAAACGCGTTCTAAGCATGCACATGCATCTTTTGGTAGACGCGGATGAAGTTTTCTGCAAAACCACAAGATGTGCATGCAAATGGTGCTTTTGGCAGAACGCGCACGTGGATTTCTACCAAACGACGTGCTAAGCATGCCGATGCTGCTCTTTTTAGCACCCGCGCACGGATTCGTGCGAAAACGCGTTTTAAGCATGCACATGCATCTTTTGGTAGACGAGATTGAAGTTTTCTGCAAAACCACAAGATGTGCATGCAAATGGTGCTTGTGGCAGAACGCGCACGTGGTTTTCTACCAAACAACGTGCTAAGCATGCCGATGCTGCTCTTTTTAGCACCCGCGCACGGGTTTTTGCGAAAACGCGTTTTAACCATGCACATGCATCTTTTGGTAGACGAGATTGAAGTTTTTTTTTTGACATGAAAACTGTTTACAGCGCAAACGCATGCAACCACAAAGTATAAGGGACATGTGGTTGCATGCGTTTGCGCTGTAAACAGTTTTCATGTCAAGTATGCACCAACTCGCCCAGAAAGAAGTTTTAATGAGATTGAAGTTTTCTGCAAAACCACAAGATGTGCATGCAAATGGTGCTTTTCGCAGAACGCGCACGTGGATTTCTACCAAACAACGTGTTAAGCATGCCGATGCTGCTCTTTTTAGCACCCGCGCACGGATTCGTGCGAAAACGCGTTTTAAGCATGCACATGCATCTTTTGGTAGACGAGATTGAAGTTTTCTGCAAAACCACAAGATGTGCATGCAAATGGTGCTTTTCGCAGAACGCGCGCGTGGATTTCTACCAAACAACGTGCTAAGCATGCCGATGCTGCTCTTTTTAGCACCCGCGCACGGATTCGTGCGAAAACGCGTTTTAAGCATGCACATGCATCTTTTGGTAGACGCGGATGGAGTTTTCTGCAAAACCACAAGATGTGCATGCAAATGGTGCTCTTGGCAGAACGCGCACGTGGATTTCTACCAAACGACGTGCTAAGCATGCCGATGCTGCTCTTTTTAGCACCCGCGCACGGATTTGTGCGAAAACGCGTTTTAAGCATGCACATGCATCTTTTGGTAGACGAGATTGAAGTTTTCTGCAAAACCACAAGATGTGCATGCAAATGGTGCTTTTCGCAGAACGCGCACGTGGATTTCTACCAAACAACGTGCTAAGCATGCCGATGCTGCTCTTTTTAGCACCCGCGCACGGATTCGTGCGAAAACGCGTTCTAAGCATGCACATGCATCTTTTGGTAGACGCGGATGAAGTTTTCTGCAAAACCACAAGATGTGCATGCAAATGGTGCTTTTGGCAGAACGCGCACGTGGATTTCTACCAAACGACGTGCTAAGCATGCCGATGCTGCTCTTTTTAGCACCCGCGCACGGATTCGTGCGAAAACGCGTTTTAAGCATGCACATGCATCTTTTGGTAGACGAGATTGACGTTTTCTGCAAAACCACAAGATGTGCACGCAAATGGTGCTGGTGGCAGAACGCGCACGTGGTTTTCTACCAAACAACGTGCTAAGCATGCCGATGCTGCTCTTTTTAGCACCCGCGCACGGATTTTTGCGAAAACGCGTTTTAAGCATGCACATGCATCTTTTGGTAGACGAGATTGAAGTTTTCTGCAAAACCACAAGATGTGCATGCAAATGGTGCTTTTCGCAGAACGCGCACGTGGATTTCTACCAAACAACGTGCTAAGCATGCCGATGCTGCTCTTTTTAGCACCCGCGCACGGATTCGTGCGAAAACGCGTTTTAAGCATGCACATGCATCTTTTGGTAAACGCGGATGAAGTTTTCTGCAAAACCACAAGATGTGCATGCAAATGGTCCTTTTGGCAGAACGCGCACGTGGATTTCTACCAAACGACGTGCTAAGCATGCCGATGCTGCTCTTTTTAGCACCCGCGCACGGATTCGTGCGAAAACGCGTTTTAAGCATGCACATGCATCTTTTGGTAGACGCGGATGAAGTTTTCTGCAAAACCACAAGATGTGCATGCAAATGGTGCTTTTCGCAGAACGCGCACGTGGATTTCTACCAAACAACGTGCTAAGCATGCCGATGCTGCTCTTTTTAGCACCCGCGCACGGATTCGTGCGAAAACGCGTTTTAAGCATGCACATGCATCTTTTGGTAGACGAGATTGAAGTTTTCTGCAAAACCACAAGATGTGCATGCAAATGGTGCTTTTCGCAGAACGCGCACGTGGATTTCTACCAAACGACGTGCTAAGCATGCCGATGCTGCTCTTTTTAGCACCCGCGCACGGATTTGCGCGAAAACGCGTTTTAAGCATGCACATGCATCTTTTGGTAGACGAGATTGAAGTTTTCTGCAAAACCACAAGATGTGCATTCAAATGGTGCTTTTCGCAGAACGCGCACGTGGATTTCTACCAAACAACGTGCTAAGCATGCCGATGCTGCTCTTTTTAGCACCCGCGCACGGATTTGTGCGAAAACGCGTTTTAAGCATGCACATGCATCTTTTGGTAGACGCGGATGAAGTTTTCTGCAAAACCACAACATGCGCATGCAAATGGTGCTTTTGGCAGAACGCGCACGTGGATTTCTACCAAACGACGTGCTAAGCATGCCGATGCTGCTCTTTTTAGCACCCGCGCACGGATTCGTGCGAAAACGCGGTTTAAGCATGCACATGCATCTTTTGGTAGACGCGGATGAAGTTTTCTGCAAAACCACAAGATGTGCATGCAAATGGTCCTTTTGGCAGAACGCGCACGTGGATTTCTACCAAACGACGTGCTAAGCATGCCGATGCTGCTCTTTTTAGCACCCGCGCACGGATTCGTGCGAAAACGCGTTTTAAGCATGCACATGCATCTTTTGGTAGACGCGGATGAAGTTTTCTGCAAAACCACAAGATGTGCATGCAAATGGTGCTTTTCGCAGAACGCGCACGTGGATTTCTACCAAACAACGTGCTAAGCATGCCGATGCTGCTCTTTTTAGCACCCGCGCACGGATTCGTGCGAAAACGCGTTTTAAGCATGCACATGCATCTTTTGGTAGACGAGATTGAAGTTTTCTGCAAAAGCACAAGATGTGCATGCAAATGGTGCTTTTCGCAGAACGCGCACGTGGATTTCTACCAAACGACGTGCTAAGCATGCCGATGCTGCTCTTTTTAGCACCCGCGCACGGATTTGCGCGAAAACGCGTTTTAAGCATGCACATGCATCTTTTGGTAGACGAGATTGAAGTTTTCTGCAAAACCACAAGATGTGCATGCAAATGGTGCTTTTCGCAGAACGCGCACGTGGATTTCTACCAAACAACGTGCTAAGCATGCCGATGCTGCTCTGTTTAGCACCCGCGCACGGATTCGTGCGAAAACGCGTTTTAAGCATGCACATGCATCTTTTGGTAGACGCGGATGAAGTTTTCTGCAAAACCACAAGATGTGCATGCAAATGGTGCTCTTGGCAGAACGCGCACGTGGATTTCTACCAAACGACGTGCTAAGCATGCCGATGCTGCTCTTTTTAGCACCCGCGCACGGATTTGTGCGAAAACGCGTTTTAAGCATGCACATGCATCTTTTGGTAGACGCGGATGAAGTTTTCTGCAAAACCACAACATGCGCATGCAAATGGTGCTTTTGGCAGAACGCGCACGTGGATTTCTACCAAACGACGTGCTAAGCATGCCGATGCTGCTCTTTTTAGCACCCGCGCACGGATTTGTGCGAAAACGCGTTTTAAGCATGCACATGCATCTTTTCGTAGACGAGATTGAAGTTTTCTTCAAAACCACAAGATGTGCATGCAAATGGTGCTTTTGGCAGAACGCGCACGTGGATTTCTACCAAACAACGTGCTAAGCATGCCGATGCTGCTCTTTCTAGCACCCGCACACGGATTCGTGCGAAAACGCGTTTTAAGCATGCACATGCA
Source organism: Dermacentor andersoni (assembly GCF_023375885.2). Taxonomy (NCBI): domain Eukaryota; kingdom Metazoa; phylum Arthropoda; class Arachnida; order Ixodida; family Ixodidae; genus Dermacentor; species Dermacentor andersoni. Next base: position 79,795 of record NW_027314967.1, read on the forward strand.
TCTTTTGGTAGACGAGATTGAAGTTTTCTGCAAAACCACAATATGTGCATGCAAATGGTGCTTTTCGCAGAACGCCCACGTGGATTTCTACCAAACAACGTGCTAAGCATGCCGATGCTGCTCTTTTTAGCACCCGCGCACGGATTTGTGCGAAAACGCGTTTTAAGCATGCACATGCATCTTTTGGTAGACGAGATTGAAGTTTTCTGCAAAACCACAAGATGTGCATGCAAATGGTGCTTTTGGGAGAACGCGCACGTGGATTTCTACCAAACGACGTGCTAAGCATGCCGATGCTGCTCTTTTTAGCACCCGCGCACGGATTCGTGCGAAAACGCGTTTTAAGCATGCACATGCATCTTTTGGTAGACGCGGATGAAGTTTTCTGCAAAACCACAAGATGTGCATGCAAATGGTCCTTTTGGCAGAACGCGCACGTGGATTTCTACCAAACGACGTGCTAAGCATGCCGATGCTGCTCTTTTTAGCACCCGCGCACGGATTCGTGCGAAAACGCGTTTTAAGCATGCACATGCATCTTTTGGTAGACGCGGATGAAGTTTTCTGCAAAACCACAAGATGTGCATGCAAATGGTGCTTTTCGCAGAACGCGCACGTGGATTTCTACCAAACAACGTGCTAAGCATGCCGATGCTGCTCTTTTTAGCACCCGCGCACGGATTCGTGCGAAAACGCGTTTTAAGCATGCACATGCATCTTTTGGTAGACGCGGATGAAGTTTTCTGCAAAACCACAAGATGTGCATGCAAATGGTGCTTTTCACAGAACGCGCACGTGGATTTCTACCAAACAACGTGCTAAGCATGCCGATGCTGCTCTTTTTAGCACCCGCGCACGGATTCGTGCGAAAACGCGTTTTAAGCATGCACATGCATCTTTTGGTAGACGCGGATGAAGTTTTCTGCAAAACCACAAGATGTGCATGCAAATGGTCCTTTTGGCAGAACGCGCACGTGGATTTCTACCAAACGACGTGCTAAGCATGTCGATGCTGCTCTTTTTAGCACCCGCACACGGATTCGTGCGAAAACGCGTTTTAAGCATGCACATGCATCTTTTGGTAGACGCGGATGAAGTTTTCTGCAAAACCACAAGATGTGCATGCAAATGGTGCTTTTCGCAGAACGCGCACGTGGATTTCTACCAAACAACGTGCTAAGCATGCCGATGCTGCTCTTTTTAGCACCCGCGCACGGATTCGTGCGAAAACGCGTTTTAAGCATGCACATGCATCTTTTGGTAGACGAGATTGAAGTTTTCTGCAAAAGCACAAGATGTGCATGCAAATGGTGCTTTTCGCAGAACGCGCACGTGGATTTCTACCAAACGACGTGCTAAGCATGCCGATGCTGCTCTTTTTAGCACCCGCGCACGGATTTGCGCGAAAACGCGTTTTAAGCATGCACATGCATCTTTTGGTAGACGAGATTGAAGTTTTCTGCAAAACCACAAGATGTGCATGCAAATGGTGCTTTTCGCAGAGCGCGCACGTGGATTTCTACCAAACAACGTGCTAAGCATGCCGATGCTGCTCTGTTTAGCACCCGCGCACGGATTCGTGCGAAAACGCGTTTTAAGCATGCACATGCATCTTTTGGTAGACGCGGATGAAGTTTTCTGCAAAACCACAAGATGTGCATGCAAATGGTGCTCTTGGCAGAACGCGCACGTGGATTTCTACCAAACGACGTGCTACGCATGCCGATGCTGCTCTTTTTAGCACCCGCGCACGGATTTGTGCGAAAACGCGTTTTAAGCATGCACATGCATCTTTTGGTAGACGCGGATGAAGTTTTCTGCAAAACCACAAGATGCGCATGCAAATGGTGCTTTTGGCAGAACGCGCACGTGGATTTCTACCAAACAACGTGCTAAGCATGCCGATGCTGCTCTTTTTAGCACCCGCGCACGGATTCGTGCGAAAACGCGTTTTAAGCATGCACATGCATCTTTTGGTAGACGCGGATGAAGTTTTCTGCAAAACCACAAGATGTGCATGCAAATGGTGCTTTTGGCAGAACGCGCACGTGGATTTCTACCAAACGACGTGCTAAGCATGCCGATGCTGCTCTTTTTAGCACCCGCGCACGGATTCGTGCGAAAACGCGTTTTAAGCATGCACATGCATCTTTTGGTAGACGAGATTGAAGTTTTCTGCAAAAGCACAAGATGTGCATGCAAATGGTGCTTTTCGCAGAACGCGCACGTGGATTTCTACCAAACGACGTGCTAAGCATGCCGATGCTGCTCTTTTTAGCACCCGCGCACGGATTTGCGCGAAAACGCGTTTTAAGCATGCACATGCATCTTTTGGTAGACGAGATTGAAGTTTTCTGCAAAACCACAAGATGTGCATGCAAATGGTGCTTTTCGCAGAACGCGCACGTGGATTTCTACCAAACAACGTGCTAAGCATGCCGATGCTGCTCTGTTTAGCACCCGCGCACGGATTCGTGCGAAAACGCGTTTTAAGCATGCACATGCATCTTTTGGTAGACGCGGATGAAGTTTTCTGCAAAACCACAAGATGTGCATGCAAATGGTGCTCTTGGCAGAACGCGCACGTGGATTTCTACCAAACGACGTGCTACGCATGCCGATGCTGCTCTTTTTAGCACCCGCGCACGGATTTGTGCGAAAACGCGTTTTAAGCATGCACATGCATCTTTTGGTAGACGCGGATGAAGTTTTCTGCAAAACCACAAGATGCGCATGCAAATGGTGCTTTTGGCAGAACGCGCACGTGGATTTCTACCAAACAACGTGCTAAGCATGCCGATGCTGCTCTTTTTAGCACCCGCACACGGATTCGTGCGAAAACGAGTTTTAAGCATGCACATGCATCTTTTGGTAGACGAGATTGAAGTTTTCTGCAAAACCACAAGATGTGCATGCAAATGGTGCTTGTGGCAGAACGCGCACGTGGTTTTCTACCAAACAACGTGCTAAGCATGCCGATGCTGCTCTTTTTAGCACCCGCGCACGGATTTGTGGGAAAACGCGTTTTAAGCATTCACGTGCATCTTTTGGTAGACGAGATTGAAGTTTTCTGCAAAACCACAAGATGTGCATGCAAATGGTGCTTTTCGCAGAACGCGCACGTGGATTTCTACCAAACAACGTGCTAAGCATGCCGATGCTGCTCTTTTTAGCACCCGCGCACGGATTCGTGCGAAAACGCGTTTTAAGCATGCACATGCATCTTTTGGTAGACGCGGATGAAGTTTTCTGCAAAACCACAAGATGTGCATGCAAATGGTGCTTTTCGCAGAACGCGCACGTGGATTTCTACCAAACAACGTGCTAAGCATGCCGATGCTGCTCTTTTTAGCACCCGCGCACGGATTCGTGCGAAAACGCGTTTTAAGCATGCACATGCATCTTTTGGTAGACGCGGATGAAGTTTTCTGCAAAACCACAAGATGTGCATGCAAATGGTCCTTTTGGCAGAACGCGCACGTGGATTTCTACCAAACGACGTGCTAAGCATGTCGATGCTGCTCTTTTTAGCACCCGCGCACGGATTCGTGCGAAAACGCGTTTTAAGCATGCACATGCATCTTTTGGTAGACGCGGATGAAGTTTTCTGCAAAACCACAAGATGTGCATGCAAATGGTGCTTTTCGCAGAACGCGCACGTGGATTTCTACCAAACGACGTGCTAAGCATGCCGATGCTGCTCTTTTTAGCACCCGCGCACGGATTTGCGCGAAAACGCGTTTTAAGCATGCACATGCATCTTTTGGTAGACGAGATTGAAGTTTTCTGCAAAACCACAAGATGTGCATGCAAATGGTGCTTTTCGCAGAACGCGCACGTGGATTTCTACCAAACAACTTGCTAAGCATGCCGATGCTGCTCTGTTTAGCACCCGCGCACGGATTCGTGCGAAAACGCGTTTTAAGCATGCACATGCATCTTTTGGTAGACGCGGATGAAGTTTTCTGCAAAACCACAAGATGTGCATGCAAATGGTGCTCTTGGCAGAACGCGCACGTGGATTTCTACCAAACGACGTGCTAAGCATGCCGATGCTGCTCTTTTTAGCACCCGCGCACGGATTTGTGCGAAAACGCGTTTTAAGCATGCACATGCATCTTTTGGTAGACGCGGATGAAGTTTTCTGCAAAACCACAAGATGTGCATGCAAATGGTGCTTTTGGCAGAACGCGCACGTGGATTTCTACCAAACGACGTGCTAAGCATGCCGATGCTGCTCTTTTTAGCACCCGCGCACGGATTCGTGCGAAAACGAGTTTTAAGCATGCACATGCATCTTTTGGTAGACGAGATTGAAGTTTTCTGCAAAACCACAAGATGTGCATGCAAATGGTGCTTGTGGCAGAACGCGCACGTGGTTTTCTACCAAACAACGTGCTAAGCATGCCGATGCTGCTCTTTTTAGCACCCGCGCACGGATTTGTGGGAAAACGCGTTTTAAGCATTCACGTGCATCTTTTGGTAGACGAGATTGAAGTTTTCTGCAAAACCACAAGATGTGCATGCAAATGGTGCTTTTCGCAGAACGCGCACGTGGATTTCTACCAAACAACGTGCTAAGCATGCCGATGCTGCTCTTTTTAGCACCCGCGCACGGATTCGTGCGAAAACGCGTTTTAAGCATGCACATGCATCTTTTGGTAGACGCGGATGAAGTTTTCTGCAAAACCACAAGATGTGCATGCAAATGGTGCTTTTCGCAGAACGCGCACGTGGATTTCTACCAAACAACGTGCTAAGCATGCCGATGCTGCTCTTTTTAGCACCCGCGCACGGATTCGTGCGAAAACGCGTTTTAAGCATGCACATGCATCTTTTGGTAGACGCGGATGAAGTTTTCTGCAAAACCACAAGATGTGCATGCAAATGGTCCTTTTGGCAGAACGCGCACGTGGATTTCTACCAAACGACGTGCTGAGCATGTCGATGCTGCTCTTTTTAGCACCCGCGCACGGATTCGTGCGAAAACGCGTTTTAAGCATGCACATGCATCTTTTGGTAGACGCGGATGAAGTTTTCTGCAAAAGCACAAGATGTGCATGCAAATGGTGCTTTTCGCAGAACGCGCACGTGGATTTCTACCAAACAACGTGCTAAGCATGCCGATGCTGCTCTTTTTAGCACCCGCGCACGGATTCGTGCGAAAACGCGTTTTAAGCATGCACATGCATCTTTTGGTAGACGAGATTGAAGTTTTCTGCAAAAGCACAAGATGTGCATGCAAATGGTGCTTTTCGCAGAACGTGCACGTGGATTTCTACCAAACGACGTGCTAAGCATGCCGATGCTGCTCTTTTTAGCACCCGCGCACGGATTTGCGCGAAAACGCGTTTTAAGCATGCACATGCATCTTTTGGTAGACGAGATTGAAGTTTTCTGCAAAACCACAAGATGTGCATGCAAATGGTGCTTTTCGCAGAACGCGCACGTGGATTTCTACCAAACAACGTGCTAAGCATGCCGATGCTGCTCTGTTTAGCACCCGCGCACGGATTCGTGCGAAAACGCGTTTTAAGCATGCACATGCATCTTTTGGTAGACGCGGATGAAGTTTTCTGCAAAACCACAAGATGTGCATACAAATGGTGCTCTTGGCAGAACGCGCACGTGGATTTCTACCAAACGACGTGCTAAGCATGCCGATGCTGCTCTTTTTAGCACCCGCGCACGGATTTGTGCGAAAACGCGTTTTAAGCATGCACATGCATCTTTTGGTAGACGCGGATGAAGTTTTCTGCAAAACCACAAGATGCGCATGCAAATGGTGCTTTTGGCAGAACGCGCACGTGGATTTCTACCAAACGACGTGCTAAGCATGCCGATGCTGCTCTTTTTAGCACCCGCGCACGGATTTGTGCGAAAACGCGTTTTAAGCATGCACATGCATCTTTTCGTAGACGAGATTGAAGTTTTCTTCAAAACCACAAGATGTGCATGCAAATGGTGCTTTTGGCAGAACGCGCACGTGGATTTCTACCAAACAACGTGCTAAGCATGCCGATGCTGCTCTTTCTAGCACCCGCACACGGATTCCTGCGAAAACGCGTTTTAAGCATGCACATGCATCTTTTGGTAGACGAGATTGAAGTTTTCTGCAAAACCACAAGATGTGCATGCAAATGGTGCTTTTCGCAGAACGCCCACGTGGATTTCTACCAAACAACGTGCTAAGCATGCCGATGCTGCTCTTTTTAGCACCCGCGCACGGATTTGTGCGAAAACGCGTTTTAAGCATGCACATGCATCTTTTGGTAGACGAGATTGAAGTTTTCTGCAAAACCACAAGATGTGCATGCAAATGGTGCTTTTCGCAGAACGCGCACGTGGATTTCTACCAAACAACGTGCTAAGCATGCCGATGCTGCTCTTTTTAGCACCCGCGCACGGATTCGTGCGAAAACGCGTTTTAAGCATGCACATGCATCTTTTGGTAGACGAGATTGAAGTTTTCTGCAAAACCACAAGATGTGCATGCAAATGGTGCTTTTCGCAGAACGCGCACGTGGATTTCTACCAAACAACGTGCTAAGCATGCCGATGCTGCTCTTTTTAGCACCCGCGCACGGATTCGTGCGAAAACGCGTTTTAAGCATGCACATGCATCTTTTGGTAGACGCGGATGAAGTTTTCTGCAAAACCACAAGATGTGCATGCAAATGGTGCTTTTGGCAGAACGCGCACGTGGATTTCTACCAAACGACGTGCTAAGCATGCCGATGCTGCTCTTTTTAGCACCCGCGCACGGATTCGTGCGAAAACGAGTTTTAAGCATGCACATGCATCTTTTGGTAGACGAGATTGAAGTTTTCTGCAAAACCACAAGATGTGCATGCAAATGGTGCTTGTGGCAGAACGCGCACGTGGTTTTCTACCAAACAACGTGCTAAGCATGCCGATGCTGCTCTTTTTAGCACCCGCGCACGGATTTGTGGGAAAACGCGTTTTAAGCATTCACGTGCATCTTTTGGTAGACGAGATTGAAGTTTTCTGCAAAACCACAAGATATGCATGCAAATGGTGCTTTTCGCAGAACGCGCACGTGGATTTCTACCAAACAACGTGCTAAGCATGCCGATGCTGCTCTTTTTAGCACCCGCGCACGGATTCGTGCGAAAACGCGTTTTAAGCATGCACATGCATATTTTGGTAGACGAGATTGAAGTTTTCTGCAAAACCACAAGATGTGCATGCAAATGGTGCTTTTCGCAGAACGCGCACGTGGATTTCTACCAAACAACGTGCTAAGCATGCCGATGCTGCTCTTTTTAGCACCCGCGCAAGGATTCGTGCGAAAACGCGTTTTAAGCATGCACATGCATATTTTGGTAGATGAGATTGAAGTTTTCTGCAAAACCACAAGATGTGCATGCAAATGGTGCTTTTCGCAGAACGCGCACGTGGATTTCTACCAAACAACGTGCTAAGCATGCCGATGCTGCTCTTTTTAGCACCCGCGCACGGATTCGTGCGAAAACGCGTTTTAAGCATGCACATGCATCTTTTGGTAGACGCGGATGAAGTTTTCTGCAAAACCACAAGATGTGCATGCAAATGGTGCTTTTCGCAGAACACGCGCGTGGATTTCTACCAAACAACGTGCTAAGCATGCCGATGCTGCTCTTTTTAGCACCCGCGCACGGATTCGTGCGAAAACGCGTTTTAAGCATGCACATGCATCTTTTGGTAGACGAGATTGAAGTTTTCTGCAAAACCACAAGATGTGCATGCAAATGGTGCTTTTCGCAGAACGCGCACGTGGATTTCTACCAAACAACGTGCTAAGCATGCCGATGCTGCTCTTTTTAGCACCCGCGCACGGATTCGTGCGAAAACGAGTTTTAAGCATGCACATGGATCTTTTGGTAGACGCGGATGAAGTTTTCTGCAAAACCACAAGATGTGCATGCAAATGGTCCTTTTGGCAGAACGCGCACGTGGATTTCTACCAAACGACGTGCTAAGCATGCCGATGCTGCTCTTTTTAGCACCCGCGCACGGATTCGTGCGAAAACGCGTTTTAAGCATGCACATGCATCTTTTGGTAGACGCGGATGAATTTTTCTGCAAAACCACAAGATGTGCATGCAAATGGTGCTTTTGGCACAACGCGCACGTGGATTTCTACCAAACGACGTGCTAAGCATGCCGATGCTGCTCTTTTTAACACCCGCGCACGGATTTGCGCGAAAACGCGTTTTAAGCGTGCACATGCATCTTTTGGTAGACGAGATTGAAGTTTTCTGGAAAACCACAAGATGTGCATGCAAATGGTGCTTTTCGCAGAACGCGCACGTGGATTTCTACCAAACAACGTGCTAAGCATGCCGATGCTGCTCTGTTTAGCACCCGCGCACGGATTCGTGCGAAAACGCGTTTTTAAGCATGCACATGCATCTTTTGGTAGACGCGGATGAAGTTTTCTGCAAAACCACAAGATGTGCATGCAAATGGTGCTCTTGGCAGAACGCGCACGTGGATTTCTACCAAACGACGTGCTAAGCATGCCGATGCTGCTCTTTTTAGCACCCGCGCACGGATTTGTGCGAAAACGCGTTTTAAGCATGCACATGCATCTTTTGGTAGACGCGGATGAAGTTTTCTGCAAAACCACAAGATGCGCATGCAAATGGTGCTTTTGGCAGAACGCGCACGTGGATTTCTACCAAACGACGTGCTAAGCATGCCGATGCTGCTCTTTTTAGCACCCGCGCACGGATTTGTGCGAAAACGCGTTTTAAGCATGCACATGCATCTTTTCGTAGACGAGATTGAAGTTTTCTTCAAAACCACAAGATGTGCATGCAAATGGTGCTTTTGGCAGAACGCGCACGTGGATTTCTACCAAACAACGTGCTAAGCATGCCGATGCTGCTCTTTCTAGCACCCGCACACGGATTCGTGCGAAAACGCGTTTTAAGCATGCACAAGCATCTTTTGGTAGACGATATTGAAGTTTTCTGCAAAACCACAATATGTGCATGCAAATGGTGCTTTTCGCAGAACGCCCACGTGGATTTCTACCAAACAACGTGCTAAGCATGCCGATGCTGCTCTTTTTAGCACCCGCGCACGGATTTGTGCGAAAACGCGTTTTAAGCATGCACATGCATCTTTTGGTAGACGAGATTGAAGTTTTCTGCAAAACCACAAGATGTGCATGCAAATGGTGCTTTTCGCAGAACGCGCACGTGGATTTCTACCAAACAACGTGCTAAGCATGCCGATGCTGCTCTTTTTAGCACCCCGCGCACGGATTCGTGCGAAAACGCGTTTTAAGCATGCACATGCATCTTTTGGTAGACGCGGATGAAGTTTTCTGCAAAACCACAAGATGTGCATGCAAATGGTGCTTTTGGCAGAACGCGCACGTGGATTTCTACCAAACGACGTGCTAAGCATGCCGATGCTGCTCTTTTTAGCACCCGCGCACGGATTCGTGCGAAAACGCGTTTTAAGCATGCACATGCATCTTTTGGTACACGAGATTGAAGTTTTCTGCAAAACCACAAGATGTGCATGCAAATGGTGCTTGTGGCAGAACGCGCACGTGGTTTTCTACCAAACAACGTGCTAAGCATGCCGATGCTGCTCTTTTTAGCACCCGCGCACGGATTTGTGCGAAAACGCGTTTTAAGCATGCACATGCATCTTTTGGTAGACGAGATTGAAGTTTTCTGCAAAACCACAAGATGTGCATGCAAATGGTGCTTTTCGCAGAACGCGCACGTCGATTTCTACCAAACAACGTGCTAAGCATGCCGATGCTGCTCTTTTTAGCACCCGCGCACGGATTCGTGCGAAAAACGCGTTTTAAAGCATGCACATGCATCTTTGGTAGACGAGATTGAAGTTTTCTGCAAACCACAAGATGTGCATGCAAATGGTGCTTTTCGCAGAACGCGCGCGTGGATTTCTACCAAACAACGTGCTAAGCATGCCGATGCTGCTCTTTTTAGCACCCCGCGCAAGGATTCGTGCGAAAACGCGTTTTAAGCATGCACATGCATCTTCTGGTAGACGCGGATGAAGTTTTCTGCAAAACCACAAGATGTGCATGCAAATGGTGCTCTTGGCAGAACGCGCACGTGGATTTTCTACCAAACGACGTGCTAAGCATGCCGATGCTGCTCTTTTTAGCACCACGCGCACGGATTTGTGCGAAAACGCGTTTTAAGCATGCACATGCATCTTTTGGTAGACGCGGATGAAGTTTTCTGCAAAACCACAAGATGCGCATGCAAATGGTGCTTTTGGCAGAACGCGCACGTGGATTTCTACCAAACGACGTGCTAAGCATGCCGATGCTGCACTTTTAGCACCCGCGCACGGATTTGTGCGAAAACGCGTTTTAAGCATGCACATGCATCTTTTTCGTAGACGAGATTGAAGTTTTCTTCAAAACCACAAGATGTGCATGCAAATGGTGCTTTTGGCAGAACGCGCACGTGGATTTCTACCAAACAACGTGCTAAGCATGCCGATGCTGCTCTTTCTAGCACCCGCACACGGATTCGTGCGAAAACGCGTTTTTAAGCATGCACAAGCATCTTTTGGTAGACGATATTGAAGTTTTCTGCAAAACCACAATATGTGCATGCAAATGGTGCTTTTCGCAGAACGCCCACGTGGATTTCTACCAAACAACGTGCTAAGCATGCCGATGCTGCTCTTTTTAGCACCCGCGCACGGATTTGTGCGAAAACGCGTTTTAAGCATGCACATGCATCTTTTGGTAGACGAGATTGAAGTTTTCTGCAAAACCACAAGATGTGCATGCAAATGGTGCTTTTGGCAGAACGCGCACGTGGATTTCTACCAAACGACGTGCTAAGCATGCCGATGCTGCTCTTTTTAGCACCCGCGCACGGATTTGTGCGAAAACGCGTTTTAAGCATGCACATGCATCTTTTCGTAGACGAGATTGAAGTTTTCTTCAAAACCACAAGATGTGCATGCAAATGGTGCTTTTGGCAGAACGCGCACGTGGATTTCTACCCAAACAACGTGCTAAGCATGCCGATGCTGCTCTTTCTAGCACCCGCACACGGATTCGTGCGAAAACGCGTTTTAAGCATGCACAAGCATCTTTTGGTAGACGATATTGAAGTTTTCTGCAAAACCACAATATGTGCATGCAAATGGTGCTTTTCGCAGAACGCGCACGTGGATTTCTACCAAACAACGTGCTAAGCATGCCGATGCTGCTCTTTTTAGCACCCGCGCACGGATTCGTGCGAAAACGCGTTTTAAGCATGCACATGCATCTTTTGGTAGACGCGGATGAAGTTTTCTGCAAAACCACAAGATGTGCATGCAAATGGTGCTTTTTGGCAGAACGCGCACGTGGATTTCTACCAAACGACGTGCTAAGCATGCCGATGCTGCTCTTTTTAGCACCCGCGCACGGATTCGTGCGAAAACGCGTTTTTAAGCATGCACATGCATCTTTTGGTACACGAGATTGAAGTTTTCTGCAAAACCACAAGATGTGCATGCAAATGGTGCTTGTGGCAGAACGCGCACGTGGTTTTCTACCAAACAACGTGCTAAGCATGCCGATGCTGCTCTTTTTAGCACCCCGCGCACGGATTTGTGCGAAAACGCGTTTTAAGCATGCACATGCATCTTTTGGTAGACGAGATTGAAGTTTTCTGCAAAACCACAAGATGTGCATGCAAATGGTGCTTTTCGCAGAACGCGCACGTCGATTTCTACCAAACAACGTGCTAAGCATGGCCGATGCTGCTCTTTTTTAGCACCCGCGCACGGATTCGTGCGAAAACGCGTTTTAAGCAATGCACATGCATCTTTTGGTAGACGAGATTGAAGTTTTCTGCAAAACCACAAGATGTGCATGCAAAATGGTGCTTTTCGCAGAAAGCGCGCGTGAATTTCTACCAAACAACGTGCTAAGCATGGCCGATGCTGCTCTTTTTAGCACCCGCGCAAGGATTCGTGCGAAAACGCGTTTTAAGCATGCACATGCATCTTCTGGTAGACGCGGATGAAGTTTTCTGCAAAACCACAAGATGTGCATGCAATGGTGCTCTTGGGCAGAACGCGCACGTGGATTTCTACTAAAACGACATGCTAAGCATGCCGATGCTGCTCTTTTTAGCAACCCGCGCACGGATTTGTGCGAAAACGCGTTTTAAGCATGCACATGCATCTTTTGGTAGACGCGGATGAAGTTTTCTGCAAAACCACAAGATGTGCATGCAAATGGTGCTTTTGGCAGAACGCGCACGTGGATTTCTACCAAACGACGTGCTAAGCATGCCGATGCTGCTCTTTTTAGCACCCGCACGCACGGATTTGTGCGAAAACGCGTTTTAAGCATGCACATGCAACTTTTGGTAGACGAGATTGAAGTTTTCTGCAAAACCACAAGATGTGCATGCAAATGGTGCTTTTCGCAGAACGCGCACGTGGATTTCTACCAAACAACGTGCTAAGCATGCGGATGCTGCTCTTTTTAGCACCCCGCGCACGGATTCGTGCGAAAACGCGTTTTAAGCATGCACATGCATCTTTTGGTAGACGCGGATGAAGTTTTCTGCAAAACCACAAGATGTGCATGCAAATGGTCCTTTTGGCAGAACGCGCACGTGGATTTCTACCAAACGATGTGCTAAGCATGCCGATGCTGCTCTTTTTAGCACCCCGCGCACGGATTCGTGCGAAAACGCGTTTTTAAGCATGCACATGCATCTTTTGGTAGACGCGGATGAAGTTTGTCTGCAAAACCACAAGATGTGCATGCAAATGGTGCTTTTCGCAGAACGCGCACGTGGATTTCTACCAAACAACGTGCTAAGCATGCCGATGCTGCTCTTTTCTAGCACCCGCACACGGATTCGTGCGAAAACGCGTTTTAAGCATGCACATGCATCTTTTGGTAGACGAGATTGAAGTTTTCTGCAAAACCACAAGATGTGCATGCAAATGGTGCTTTTCGCAGAACGCCCACGTGGATTTCTACCAAACAACGTGCTAAGCATGCCGATGCTGCTCTTTTTAGCACCCGCGCACGGATTTGTGCGAAAACGCGTTTTAAGCATGCACATGCATCGTTTGCTAGACGAGATTGAAGTTTTCTGCAAAACCACAAGATGTGCATGCAAATGGTGCTTTTCGCAGAACGCGCACGTGGATTTCTACCAAACAACGTGCTAAGCATGCCGATGCTGCTCTTTTTAGCACCCGCGCACGGATTCGTGCGAAAACGCGTTTTAAGCATGCACATGCACATCTTTTGGTAGACGCGGATGAAGTTTTCTGCAAAACCACAAGATGTCCATGCAAATGGTGCTTTTGGCAGAACGCGCACGTGGATTTCTACCAAACGACGTGCTAAGCATGCCGATGCTGCTCTTTTTAGCACCCGCGCACGGATTTGTGCGAAAACGCGTTTTAAGCATGCACATGCATCTTTTGGTAGACGAGATTGAAGTTTTCTGCTAAACCACAAGATGTGCATGCAAATGGTGCTTTTCGCAGAACGCGCACGTGGATTTCTACCAAACAACGTGCTAAGCATGCCGATGCTCCTCTTTTTAGCACCCGCGCACGGATTCGTGCGAAAACGCGTTTTAAGCATGCACATGCATCTTTTGGTAGACGCGGATGAAGTTTTCTGCAAAACCACAAGATGTGCATGCAAATGGTGCTTTTGGCAGAACGCGCACGTGGATTTCTACCAAACGACGTGCTAAGCATGCCGATGCTGCTCTTTTTAGCACCCGCGCACGGATTCGTGCGAAAACGCGTTTTAAGCATGCACATGCATCTTTTGGTAGACGCGGATGAAGTTTTCTGCAAAACCACAAGATGTGCATGCAAATGGTGCTTTTGGCAGAACGCGCACGTGGATTTCTACCAAACGACGTGCTAAGCATGCCGATGCTGCTCTTTTTAGCACCCGCGCACGGATTTGTGCGAAAACGCGTTTTAAGCATGCACATGCATCTTTTGGTAGACGAGATTGAAGTTTTCTGCAAAACCACAATGTGCATGCAAACGGTGCTTTTCGCAGAACGCGCACGTGGATTTCTACCAAACAACGTGCTAAGCATGCCGATGCTGCTCTTTTTAGCACCCGCGCACGGATTCGTGCGAAAACGCGTTTTAAGCATGCACATGCATCTTTTGGTAGACGCGGATGAAGTTTTCTGCAAAACCACAATATGTGCATGCAAATGGTCCTTTTGGCAGAACGCGCACGTGGATTTCTACCAAACGACGTGCTAAGCATGCCATTGCTGCTCTTTTTAGCACCCGCGCACGGATTCGTGCGAAAACGCGTTTTAAGCATCCACATGCATCTTTTGGTAGACGCGGATGAAGTTTTCTGCAAAACCACAAGATGTGCATGCAAATGGTGCTTTTCGCAGAACGCGCACGTGGATTTCTACCAAACAACGTGCTAAGCATGCCGATGCTGCTCTTTTTAGCACCCGCGCACGGATTCGTGCGAAAACGCGTTTTAAGCATGCACATGCATCTTTTGGTAGACGAGATTGAAGTTTTCTGCAAAAGCACAAGATGTGCATGCAAATGGTGCTTTCCGCAGAACGCGCACGTAGATTTCTACCAAACAACGTGCTAAGCATGCCGATGCTGCTCTTTTTAGCACCCGCGCACGGATTTGTGCGAAAACACGTTTTAAGCATGCACATGCATCTTTTGGTAGACGAGATTGAAGTTTTCTGCAAAACCACAACATGTGCATGCAAATGGTGCTTTTCGCAGAACGCGCACGTGGATTTCTACCAAACAACGTGCTAAGCATGCCGATGCTGCTCTTTTTAGCACCCGCGCACGGATTCGTGCGAAAACGAGTTTTAAGCATGCACATGCATCTTTTGGTAGACGCGGATGAAGTTTTCTGCAAAACCACAAGATGTGCATGCAAATGGTCCTTTTGGCAGAACGCGCACGTGGATTTCTACCAAACGACGTGCTAAGCATGCCGATGCTGCTCTTTTTAGCACCCGCGCACGGATTCGTGCGAAAACGAGTTTTAAGCATGCACATGCATCTTTTGGTAGACGCGGATGAAGTTTTCTGCAAAACCACAAGATGTGCATGCAAATGGTCCTTTTGGCAGAACGCGCACGTGGATTTCTACCAAACGACGTGCTAAGCATGCCGATGCTGCTCTTTTTAGCACCCGCGCACGGATTCGTGCGAAAACGCGTTTTAAGCATGCACATGCATCTTTTGGTAGACGCGGATGAATTTTTCTGCAAAACCACAAGATGTGCATGCAAATGGTGCTTTTGGCACAACGCGCACGTGGATTTCTACCAAACGACGTGCTAAGCATGCCGATGCTGCTCTTTTTAGCACCCGCGCACGGATTTGCGCGAAAACGCGTTTTAAGCATGCACATGCATCTTTTGGTAGACGAGATTGAAGTTTTCTGCAAAACCACAAGATGTGCATGCAAATGGTGCTTTTGGCACAACGCGCACGTGGATTTCTACCAAACCACGTGCTAAGCATGCCGATGCTGCTCTTTTTAGCACCCGCGCACGGATTCGTGCGAAAACGCGTTTTAAGCATGCACATGCATATTTTGGTAGACGAGATTGAAGTTTTCTGCAAAACCACAAGATGTGCATGCAAATGGTGCTTTTCGCAGAACGCGCACGTGGATTTCTACCAAACAACGTGCTAAGCATGCCGATGCTGCTCTTTTTAGCACCCGCGCACGGATTCGTGCGAAAACGCGTTTTAAGCATGCACATGCATCTTTTGGTAGACGAGATTGAAGTTTTCTGCAAAAGCACAAGATGTGCATGCAAATGGTGCTTTCCGCAGAACGCGCACGTAGATTTCTACCAAACAACGTGCTAAGCATGCCGATGCTGCTCTTTTTAGCACCCGCGCACGGATTTGTGCGAAAACACGTTTTAAGCATGCACATGCATCTTTTGGTAGACGAGATTGAAGTTTTCTGCAAAACCACAAGATGTGCATGCAAATGGTGCTTTTCGCAGAACGCCCACGTGGATTTCTACCAAACAACGTGCTAAGCATGCCGATGCTGCTCTTTTTAGCACCCGCGCACGGATTTGTGCGAAAACGCGTTTTAAGCATGCACATGCATCGTTTGCTAGACGAGATTGAAGTTTTCTGCAAAACCACAAGATGTGCATGCAAATGGTGCTTTTCGCAGAACGCGCACGTGGATTTCTACCAAACAACGTGCTAAGCATGCCGATGCTGCTCTTTTTAGCACCCGCGCACGGATTCGTGCGAAAACGCGTTTTAAGCATGCACATGCATCTTTTGGTAGACGCGGATGAAGTTTTCTGCAAAACCACAAGATGTCCATGCAAATGGTGCTTTTGGCAGAACGCGCACGTGGATTTCTACCAAACGACGTGCTAAGCATGCCGATGCTGCTCTTTTTAGCACCCGCGCACGGATTTGTGCGAAAACGCGTTTTAAGCATGCACATGCATCTTTTGGTAGACGAGATTGAAGTTTTCTGCTAAACCACAAGATGTGCATGCAAATGGTGCTTTTCGCAGAACGCGCACGTGGATTTCTACCAAACAACGTGCTAAGCATGCCGATGCTCCTCTTTTTAGAACCCGCGCACGGATTCGTGCGAAAACGCGTTTTAAGCATGCACATGCATCTTTTGGTAGACGCGGATGAAGTTTTCTGCAAAACCACAAGATGTGCATGCAAATGGTGCTTTTGGCAGAACGCGCACGTGGATTTCTACCAAACGACGTGCTAAGCATGCCGATGCTGCTCTTTTTAGCACCCGCGCACGGATTCGTGCGAAAACGCGTTTTAAGCATGCACATGCATCTTTTGGTAGACGCGGATGAAGTTTTCTGCAAAACCACAAGATGTGCATGCAAATGGTGCTTTTGGCAGAACGCGCACGTGGATTTCTACCAAACGACGTGCTAAGCATGCCGATGCTGCTCTTTTTAGCACCCGCGCACGGATTTGTGCGAAAACGCGTTTTAAGCATGCACATGCATCTTTTGGTAGACGAGATTGAAGTTTTCTGCAAAACCACAATGTGCATGCAAACGGTGCTTTTCGCAGAACGCGCACGTGGATTTCTACCAAACAACGTGCTAAGCATGCCGATGCTGCTCTTTTTAGCACCCGCGCACGGATTCGTGCGAAAACGCGTTTTAAGCATGCACATGCATCTTTTGGTAGACGCGGATGAAGTTTTCTGCAAAACCACAATATGTGCATGCAAATGGTCCTTTTGGCAGAACGCGCACGTGGATTTCTACCAAACGACGTGCTAAGCATGCCATTGCTGCTCTTTTTAGCACCCGCGCACGGATTCGTGCGAAAACGCGTTTTAAGCATCCACATGCATCTTTTGGTAGACGCGGATGAAGTTTTCTGCAAAACCACAAGATGTGCATGCAAATGGTGCTTTTCGCAGAACGCGCACGTGGATTTCTACCAAACAACGTGCTAAGCATGCCGATGCTGCTCTTTTTAGCACCCGCGCACGGATTCGTGCGAAAACGCGTTTTAAGCATGCACATGCATCTTTTGGTAGACGAGATTGAAGTTTTCTGCAAAAGCACAAGATGTGCATGCAAATGGTGCTTTCCGCAGAACGCGCACGTAGATTTCTACCAAACAACGTGCTAAGCATGCCGATGCTGCTCTTTTTAGCACCCGCGCACGGATTTGTGCGAAAACACGTTTTAAGCATGCACATGCATCTTTTGGTAGACGAGATTGAAGTTTTCTGCAAAACCACAACATGTGCATGCAAATGGTGCTTTTCGCAGAACGCGCACGTGGATTTCTACCAAACAACGTGCTAAGCATGCCGATGCTGCTCTTTTTAGCACCCGCGCACGGATTCGTGCGAAAACGAGTTTTAAGCATGCACATGCATCTTTTGGTAGACGCGGATGAAGTTTTCTGCAAAACCACAAGATGTGCATGCAAATGGTCCTTTTGGCAGAACGCGCACGTGGATTTCTACCAAACGACGTGCTAAGCATGCCGATGCTGCTCTTTTTAGCACCCGCGCACGGATTCGTGCGAAAACGAGTTTTAAGCATGCACATGCATCTTTTGGTAGACGCGGATGAAGTTTTCTGCAAAACCACAAGATGTGCATGCAAATGGTCCTTTTGGCAGAACGCGCACGTGGATTTCTACCAAACGACGTGCTAAGCATGCCGATGCTGCTCTTTTTAGCACCCGCGCACGGATTCGTGCGAAAACGCGTTTTAAGCATGCACATGCATCTTTTGGTAGACGCGGATGAATTTTTCTGCAAAACCACAAGATGTGCATGCAAATGGTGCTTTTGGCACAACGCGCACGTGGATTTCTACCAAACGACGTGCTAAGCATGCCGATGCTGCTCTTTTTAGCACCCGCGCACGGATTTGCGCGAAAACGCGTTTTAAGCATGCACATGCATCTTTTGGTAGACGAGATTGAAGTTTTCTGCAAAACCACAAGATGTGCATGCAAATGGTGCTTTTGGCACAACGCGCACGTGGATTTCTACCAAACCACGTGCTAAGCATGCCGATGCTGCTCTTTTTAGCACCCGCGCACGGATTCGTGCGAAAACGCGTTTTAAGCATGCACATGCATATTTTGGTAGACGAGATTGAAGTTTTCTGCAAAACCACAAGATGTGCATGCAAATGGTGCTTTTCGCAGAACGCGCACGTGGATTTCTACCAAACAACGTGCTAAGCATGCCGATGCTGCTCTTTTTAGCACCCGCGCACGGATTCGTGCGAAAACGCGTTTTGAGCATGCACATGCATATTTTGGTAGACGAGATTGAAGTTTTCTGCAAAACCACAAGATGTGCATGCAAATGGTGCTTTTCGCAGAACGCGCACGTGGATTTCTACCAAACAACGTGCTAAGCATGCCGATGCTGCTCTTTTTAGCACCCGCGCACGGATTTGTGCGAAAACGCGTTTTAAGCATGCACATGCATCTTTTGGTAGACGCGGATGAAGTTTTCTGCAAAACCACAAGATGCGCATGCAAATGGTGCTTTTGGCAGAACGCGCACGTGGATTTCTACCAAACGACGTGCTAAGGATGCCGATGCTGCTCTTTCTAGCACCCGCACACGGATTCGTGCGAAAACGCGTTTTAAGCATGCACATGCATCTTTTGGTAGACGAGATTGAAGTTTTCTGCAAAACCACAAGATGTGCATGCAAATGGTGCTTTTCGCAGAACGCCCACGTGGATTTCTACCAATCAACGTGCTAAGCATGCCGATGCTGCTCTTTTTAGCACCCGCGCACGGATTTGTGCGAAAACGCGTTTTAAGCATGCACATGCATCTTTTGGTAGACGAGATTGAAGTTTTCTGCAAAACCACAAGATGTGCATGCAAATGGTGCTTTTCGCAGAACGCGCACGTGGATTTCTACCAAACAACGTGCTAAGCATGCCGATGCTGCTCTTTTTAGCACCCGCGCACGGATTCGTGCGAAAACGCGTTTTAAGCATGCACATGCATCTTTTGGTAGACGCGGATGAAGTTTTCTGCAAAACCACAAGATGTCCATGCAAATGGTGCTTTTGGCAGAACGCGCACGTGGATTTCTACCAAACGACGTGCTAAGCATGCCGATGCTGCTCTTTTTAGCACCCGCGCACGGATTCGTGCGAAAACGCGTTTTAAGCATGCACATGCATCTTTTGGTAGACGCGGATGAAGTTTTCTGCAAAACCACAAGATGTGCATGCAAATGGTGCTTGTGGCAGAACGCGCACGTGGTTTTCTACCAAACAACGTGCTAAGCATGCCGATGCTGCTCTTTTTAGCACCCGCGCACGGATTTGTGCGAAAACGCGTTTTAAGCATGCACATGCATCTTTTGGTAGACGAGATTGAAGTTTTCTGCAAAACCACAAGATGTGCATGCAAATGGTGCTTTTCGCAGAACGCGCACGTGGATTTCTACCAAACAACGTGCTAAGCATGCCGATGCTGCTCTTTTTAGCACCCGCGCACGGATTCGTGCGAAAACGCGTTTTAAGCATGCACATGCATCTTTTGGTAGACGCGGATGAAGTTTTCTGCAAAACCACAAGATGTGCATGCAAATGGTGCTTGTGGCAGAACGCGCACGTGGTTTTCTACCAAACAACGTGCTAAGCATGCCGATGCTGCTCTTTTTAGCACCCGCGCACGGATTTGTGCGAAAACGCGTTTTAAGCATGCACATGCATCTTTTGGTAGACGAGATTGAAGTTTTCTGCAAAACCACAAGATGTGCATGCAAATGGTGCTTTTCGCAGAACGCGCACGTGGATTTCTACCAAACAACGTGCTAAGCATGCCGATGCTGCTCTTTTTAGCACCCGCGCACGGATTCGTGCGAAAACGCGTTTTAAGCATGCACATGCATCTTTTGGTAGACGCGGATGAAGTTTTCTGCAAAACCACAAGATGTGCATGCAACTGGTGCTTTTCGCAGAACGCGCGCGTGGATTTCTACCAAACAACGTGCTAAGCATGCCGATGCTGCTCTTTTTAGCACCCGCGCACGGATTCGTGCGAAAACGCGTTTTAAGCATGCACATGCATCTTTTGGTAGGCGAGATTGAAGTTTTCTGCAAAACCACAAGATGTGCATGCAAATGGTGCTTTTCGCAGAACGCGCACGTGGATTTCTACCAAACGACGTGCTAAGCATGCCGATGCTGCTCTTTTTAGCACCGGCGCACGGATTTGTGCGAAAACGCGTTTTAAGCATGCACATGCATCTTTTGGTAGACGCGCATGAAGTTTTCTGCAAAACCACAACATGTGCATGCAAATGGTGCTTTTGGCAGAACGCGCACGTGGATTTCTACCAAACGACGTGCTAAGCATGCCGATGCTGCTCTTTTTAGCACCCGCGCACGGATTTGTGCGAAAACGCGTTTTAAGCATGCACATGCATCTTTTGGTAGACGAGATTGAAGTTTTCTGCAAAACCACAATGTGCATGCAAATGGTGCTTTTCGCAGAACGCGCACGTGGATTTCTACCAAACAACGTGCTAAGCATGCCGATGCTGCTCTTTTTAGCACCCGCGCACGGATTCGTGCGAAAACGCGTTTTAAGCATGCACATGCATCTTTTGGTAGACGCGGATGAAGTTTTCTGCAAAACCACAAGAGGTGCATGCAAATGGTCCTTTTGGCAGAACGCGCACGTGGATTTCTACCAAACGACGTGCTAAGCATGCCATTGCTGCTCTTTTTAGCACCCGCGCACGGATTCGTGCGAAAACGCGTTTTAAGCATGCACATGCATCTTTTGGTAGACGCGGATGAAGTTTTCTGCAAAACCACAAGATGTGCATGCAAATGGTGCTTTTCGCAGAACGCGCACGTGGATTTCTACCAAACAACGTGCTAAGCATGCCGATGCTGCTCTTTTTAGCACCCGCGCACGGATTCGTGCGAAAACGCGTTTTAAGCATGCACATGCATCTTTTGGTAGACGAGATTGAAGTTTTCTGCAAAAGCACAAGATGTGCATGCAAATGGTGCTTTTCGCAGAACGCGCACGTGGATTTCTACCAAACAACGTGCTAAGCATGCCGATGCTGCTCTTTTTAGCACCCGCGCACGGATTTGTGCGAAAACACGTTTTAAGCATGCACATGCATCTTTTGGTAGACGAGATTGAAGTTTTCTGCAAAACCACAAGATGTGCATGCAAATGGTGCTTTTCGCAGAACGCGCACGTGGATTTCTACCAAACAACGTGCTAAGCATGCCGATGCTGCTCTTTTTAGCACCCGCGCACGGATTCGTGCGAAAACGAGTTTTAAGCATGCACATGCATCTTTTGGTAGACGCGGATGAAGTTTTCTGCAAAACCACAAGATGTGCATGCAAATGGTCCTTTTGGCAGAACGCGCACGTGGATTTCTACCAAACGACGTGCTAAGCATGCCGATGCTGCTCTTTTTAGCACCCGCGCACGGATTCGTGCGAAAACGCGTTTTAAGCATGCACATGCATCTTTTGGTAGACGCGGATGAATTTTTCTGCAAAAGCACAAGATGTGCATGCAAATGGTGCTTTTGGCACAACGCGCACGTGGATTTCTACCAAACGACGTGCTAAGCATGCCGATGCTGCTCTTTTTAGCACCCGCGCACGGATTTGTGCGAAAACGCGTTTTAAGCATGCACATGCATCTTTTGGTAGACGAGATTGAAGTTTTCTGCAAAACCACAATGTGCATGCAAATGGTGCTTTTCGCAGAACGCGCACGTGGATTTCTACCAAACAACGTGCTAAGCATGCCGATGCTGCTCTTTTTAGCACCCGCGCACGGATTCGTGCGAAAACGCGTTTTAAGCATGCACATGCATCTTTTGGTAGACGCGGATGAAGTTTTCTGCAAAACCACAAGAGGTGCATGCAAATGGTCCTTTTGGCAGAACGCGCACGTGGATTTCTACCAAACGACGTGCTAAGCATGCCATTGCTGCTCTTTTTAGCACCCGCGCACGGATTCGTGCGAAAACGCGTTTTAAGCATGCACATGCATCTTTTGGTAGACGCGGATGAAGTTTTCTGCAAAACCACAAGATGTGCATGCAAATGGTGCTTTTCGCAGAACGCGCACGTGGATTTCTACCAAACAACGTGCTAAGCATGCCGATGCTGCTCTTTTTAGCACCCGCGCACGGATTCGTGAGAAAACGCGTTTTAAGCATGCACATGCATCTTTTGGTAGACGAGATTGAAGTTTTCTGCAAAAGCACAAGATGTGCATGCAAATGGTGCTTTTCGCAGAACGCGCACGTGGATTTCTACCAAACAACGTGCTAAGCATGCCGATGCTGCTCTTTTTAGCACCCGCGCACGGATTTGTGCGAAAACACGTTTTAAGCATGCACATGCATCTTTTGGTAGACGAGATTGAAGTTTTCTGCAAAACCACAAGATGTGCATGCAAATGGTGCTTTTCGCAGAACGCGCACGTGGATTTCTACCAAACAACGTGCTAAGCATGCCGATGCTGCTCTTTTTAGCACCCGCGCACGGATTCGTGCGAAAACGAGTTTTAAGCATGCACATGCATCTTTTGGTAGACGCGGATGAAGTTTTCTGCAAAACCACAACATGTGCATGCAAATGGTGCTTTTGGCAGAACGCGCACGTGGATTTCTACCAAACGACGTGGTAAGCATGCCGATGCTGCTCTTTTTAGCACCCGCGCACGGATTTGTGCGAAAACGCGTTTTAAGCATGCACATGCATCTTTTGGTAGACGAGATTGAAGTTTTCTGCAAAACCACAATGTGCATGCAAATGGTGCTTTTCGCAGAACGCGCACGTGGATTTCTACCAAACAACGTGCTAAGCATGCCGATGCTGCTCTTTTTAGCACCCGCGCACGGATTCGTGCGAAAACGCGTTTTAAGCATGCACATGCATCTTTTGGTAGACGCGGATGAAGTTTTCTGCAAAACCACAAGAGGTGCATGCAAATGGTCCTTTTGGCAGAACGCGCACGTGGATTTCTACCAAACGACGTGCTAAGCATGCCATTGCTGCTCTTTTTAGCCCCCGCGCACGGATTCGTGCGAAAACGCGTTTTAAGCATGCACATGCATCTTTTGGTAGACGCGGATGAAGTTTTCTGCAAAACCACAAGATGTGCATGCAAATGGTGCTTTTCGCAGAACGCGCACGTGGATTTCTACCAAACAACGTGCTAAGCATGCCGATGCTGCTCTTTTTAGCACCCGCGCACGGATTCGTGCGAAAACGCGTTTTAAGCATGCACATGCATCTTTTGGTAGACGAGATTGAAGTTTTCTGCAAAAGCACAAGATGTGCATGCAAATGGTGCTTTTCGCAGAACGCGCACGTGGATTTCTACCAAACAACGTGCTAAGCATGCCGATGCTGCTCTTTTTAGCACCCGCGCACGGATTTGTGCGAAAACACGTTTTAAGCATGCACATGCATCTTTTGGTAGACGAGATTGAAGTTTTCTGCAAAACCACAAGATGTGCATGCAAATGGTGCTTTTCGCAGAACGCGCACGTGGATTTCTACCAAACACCGTGCTAAGCATGCCGATGCTGCTCTTTTTAGCACCCGCGCACGGATTCGTGCGAAAACGAGTTTTAAGCATGCACATGCATCTTTTGGTAGACGCGGATGAAGTTTTCTGCAAAACCACAAGATGTGCATGCAAATGGTCCTTTTGGCAGAACGCGCACGTGGATTTCTACCAAACGACGTGCTAAGCATGCCGATGCTGCTCTTTTTAGCACCCGCGCACGGATTCGTGCGAAAACGCGTTTTAAGCATGCACATGCATCTTTTGGTAGACGCGGATGAATTTTTCTGCAAAAGCACAAGATGTGCATGCAAATGGTGCTTTTGGCACAACGCGCACGTGGATTTCTACCAAACGACGTGCTAAGCATGCCGATGCTGCTCTTTTTAGCACCCGCGCACGGATTTGTGCGAAAACGCGTTTTAAGCATGCACATGCATCTTTTGGTAGACGAGATTGAAGTTTTCTGCAAAACCACAATGTGCATGCAAATGGTGCTTTTCGCAGAACGCGCACGTGGATTTCTACCAAACAACGTGCTAAGCATGCCGATGCTGCTCTTTTTAGCACCCGCGCACGGATTCGTGCGAAAACGCGTTTTAAGCATGCACATGCATCTTTTGGTAGACGCGGATGAAGTTTTCTGCAAAACCACAAGAGGTGCATGCAAATGGTCCTTTTGGCAGAACGCGCACGTGGATTTCTACCAAACGACGTGCTAAGCCTGCCATTGCTGCTCTTTTTAGCACCCGCGCACGGATTCGTGCGAAAACGCGTTTTAAGCATGCACATGCATCTTTTGGTAGACGCGGATGAAGTTTTCTGCAAAACCACAAGATGTGCATGCAAATGGTGCTTTTCGCAGAACGCGCACGTGGATTTCTACCAAACAACGTGCTAAGCATGCCGATGCTGCTCTTTTTAGCACCCGCGCACGGATTCGTGCGAAAACGCGTTTTAAGCATGCACATGCATCTTTTGGTAGACGAGATTGAAGTTTTCTGCAAAAGCACAAGATGTGCATGCAAATGGTGCTTTTCGCAGAACGCGCACGTGGATTTCTACCAAACAACGTGCTAAGCATGCCGATGCTGCTCTTTTTAGCACCCGCGCACGGATTTGTGCGAAAACACGTTTTAAGCATGCACATGCATCTTTTGGTAGACGAGATTGAAGTTTTCTGCAAAACCACAAGATGTGCATGCAAATGGTGCTTTTCGCAGAACGCGCACGTGGATTTCTACCAAACAACGTGCTAAGCATGCCGATGCTGCTCTTTTTAGCACCCGCGCACGGATTCGTGCGAAAACGAGTTTTAAGCATGCACATGCATCTTTTGGTAGACGCGGATGAAGTTTTCTGCAAAACCACAAGATGTGCATGCAAATGGTCCTTTTGGCAGAACGCGCACGTGGATTTCTACCAAACGACGTGCTAAGCATGCCGATGCTGCTCTTTTTAGCACCCGCGCACGGATTCGTGCGAAAACGCGTTTTAAGCATGCACATGCATCTTTTGGTAGACGCGGATGAATTTTTCTGCAAAAGCACAAGATGTGCATGCAAATGGTGCTTTTGGCACAACGCGCACGTGGATTTCTACCAAACGACGTGCTAAGCATGCCGATGCTGCTCTTTTTAGCACCCGCGCACGGATTTGCGCGAAAACGCGTTTTAAGCATGCACATGCATCTTTTGGTAGACGAGATTGAAGTTTTCTGCAAAACCACAAGATGTGCATGCAAATGGTGCTTTTCGCAGAACGCGCACGTGGATTTCTACCAAACAACGTGCTAAGCATGCCGATGCTGCTCTGTTTAGCACCCGCGCACGGATTCGTGCGAAAACGCGTTTTAAGCATGCACATGCATCTTTTGGTAGACGCGGATGAAGTTTTCTGCAAAACCACAAGATGTGCATGCAAATGGTCCTTTTGGCAGAACGCGCACGTGGATTTCTACCAAACGACGTGCTAAGCATGCCGATGCTGCTCTTTTTAGCACCCGCGCACGGATTTGTGCGAAAACACGTTTTAAGCATGCACATGCATCTTTTGGTAGACGAGATTGAAGTTTTCTGCAAAACCACAAGATGTGCATGCAAATGGTGCTTTTCGCAGAACGCGCACGTGGATTTCTACCAAACAACGTGCTAAGCATGCCGATGCTGCTCTTTTTAGCACCCGCGCACGGATTCGTGCGGAAAACGAGTTTTAAGCATGCACATGCATCTTTTGGTAGACGCGGATGAAGTTTTCTGCAAAACCACAAGATGTGCATGCAAATGGTCCTTTTGGCAGAACGCGCACGTGGATTTCTACCAAACGACGTGCTAAGCATGCCGATGCTGCTCTTTTTTAGCACCCGCGCGCGGATTCGTGCGAAAACGCGTTTTAAGCATGCACATGCATCTTTTGGTAGACGCGGATGAATTTTTCTGCAAAAGCACAAGATGTGCATGCAAATGGTTGCTTTTGGCACAACGCGCACGTGGATTTCTACCAAACGACGTGCTAAGCATGCCGATTGCTGCTCTTTTTAGCACCCGCGCACGGATTTGCGCGAAAACGCGTTTTAAGCATGCCACATGCATCTTTTGGTAGACGAGATTGATGTTTTTCTGCAAAACCACAAGATGTGCATGCAAATGGTGCTTTTCGCAGAACGCGCACGTGGATTTCTACCAAACAACGTGCTAAGCATGCCGATGCTGCTCTGTTTAGCACACCGCGCACGGATTCGTGCGAAAACGCGTTTTAAGCATGCACATGCATCTTTTGGTAGGACGCGGATGAAGTTTTCTGCAAAACCACAAGATGTGCATGCAAATGTCCTTTTGGCAGAACGCGCACGTGGATTTCTACCAAACGACGTGCTAAGCATGCCGATGCTGCTCTTTTTAGCACCCGCGCACGGATTCGTGCGAAAACGCGTTTTAAGCATGGCACATGCATCTTTTGGTAGACGCGGATGAATTTCTGCAAAACCACAAGATGTGCATGCAAATGGTGCTTTTGGCACAACGCGCCACGTGATTTCTACCAAACGACGTGCTAAGCATGCCGATGCTGCTCTTTTTAGCACCCGCGCACGATTTGCGCGAAAACGCGTTTTAAGCATGCACATGCATCTTTGGTAGACGAGATTGAAGTTTTCTGCAAAACCACAAGATGTGCATGCAAATGGTGCTTTTCGCAGAACGCGCACGTGATTTCTACCAAACAACGTGCTAAGCATGCCGATGCTGCTCTGTTTAGCACCCGCGCACGGATTCGTGCGAAAAACGCGTTTTAAGCATGCACATGAATCTTTTGGTAGACGCGGATGAAGTTTTCTGCAAAACCACAAGATGTGCATGCAAATGGTGCTCTTGGCAGAACGCGCACGTGGATTTCTACCAAACGACGTGCTATGCATGCCGATGCTGCTCTTTTTAGCACCCGCGCACGGATTTGTGCGGAAAAACGTGTTTTAAGCATGCACATGCATCTTTTGGTAGACGCGGATGAAGTTTTCTGCAAAACCACAAGATGCGCTTGCAAATGGTGCTTTTGGGCAGAACGCGCACGTGGATTTCTACCAAACGACGTGCTAAGCATGCCGATGCTGCTCTTTTTAGCACCCTGCGCACGGATTTGTGCGAAAACGCGTTTTAAGCATGCACATGCATCTTTTCGTAGACGAGATTGAAGTTTCTTCAAAACCACAAGATGTGCATGCAAATGGTGCTTTTGGCAGAACGCGCACGGGGATTTCTACCAAACAACGTGCTAAGCATGCCGATGCTGCTCTTTTCTAGCACCCGCACACGATTCGTAGCGAAAAACGCGTTTTAAGCATGCACATGCATCTTTTGGTAGACGAGATTGAAGTTTTCTGCAAAACCACAAGATGTGCATGCAAATGGTGCTTTTCGCAGAACGCCCACGTGGATTTCTACCAAACAACGTGCTAAGCATGCCGATGCTGCTCTTTTTAGCACCCGCGCACGGATTTGTGCGAAAACGCGTTTTAAGCATGCACATGCATCTTTTGGTAGACGAGATTGAGTTTAAAGCAAAACCACAAGATGTGCATGCAAATGGTGCTTTTCGCAGAACGCGCACGTGGATTTCTACCAAACAACGTGCTAAGCATGCCGATGCTGCTCTTTTTAGCACCCGCGCACGGATTCGTGCGAAAACGCGTTTTAAGCATGCACATGCATCGTTTGGTAGACGCGGATTGAAGTTTTCTGCAAAACCACAAGATGTCCATGCAAATGGGGCTTTGGCAGAACGCGCACGTGGATTTCTACCAAACGACGTGCTAAGCATGCCGATGCTGCTCTTTTTAGCACCCGCGCATCGGATTCGTGCGAAAACGCGTTTTAAGCATGCACATGCATCTTTTGGTAGACGCGGATGAAGTTTTCTGCAAAACCACAAGATGTGCATGCAAATGGTGCTTGTGGCAGAACGCGCACGTGGTTTCTACCAAACAACGTGCTAAGCATGCCGATGCTGCTCTTTTTAGCACCCGCGCACGGATTTGTGCGAAAACGCGTTTTAAGCATGCACATGCATCTTTTGGTAGACGAGATTGAAGTTTTCCGGCAAAACCACAAGATGTGCATGCAAATGGTGCTTTTCGCAGAACGCGCACGTGGATTTCTACCAAACAACGTGCTAAGCATGCCGATGCTGCTCTTTTTAGCACCCGCGCACGGATTCGTGCGAAACGCGTTTTAAGCATGCACATTCCTATTTTTGTAGACGAGATTGAAGTTTTCTGCAAAACCACAAGATGTGCATGCAAATGGTGCTTTTCGCAGAACGCGCCACGTGGATTTCTACCAAACAACGTGCTAAGCATGCCGATGCTGCTCTTTTTAGCCCACCCGCGCACGGATTCGTGCGAAAACGCGTTTTTAAGCATGCACATGCATATTTTGGTAGACGAGATTGAAGTTTTCTGCAAAACACAAGATGTGCATGCAAATGGTGCTTTTCGCAGAACGCGCACGTGGATTTCTACCAAACAACGTGCTAAGCATGCCGATGCTGCTCTTTTTAGCACCCGCGCCACGGATTCGTGCGAAAAACGCGTTTTAAGCATGCACATGCATCTTTTGGTAGACGCGGATGAAGTTTTCTGCAAAAACCACAAGATGTGCATGCAAATGGTGCTCTTGGCAGAACGCGCACGTGGATTTCTACCAAACGACGTGCTAAGCATGCCGATGCTGCTCTTTTTAGCACCCGCGCACGCATTTGTGCGAAAACGCGTTTTAAGCATGCACATGCATCTTTTGGTAGACGAGATTGAAGTTTTCTGCAAAACCACAAGATGTGCATGCAAATGGTGCTTTTCGCAGAACGCGCACGTGGATTTCTACCAAACAACGTGCTAAGCATGCCGATGCTGCTCTTTTTAGCACCCGCGCACGGATTCGTGCGAAAAACGCGTTTT
Source organism: Dermacentor andersoni (assembly GCF_023375885.2). Lineage (NCBI taxonomy): Eukaryota > Metazoa > Arthropoda > Arachnida > Ixodida > Ixodidae > Dermacentor > Dermacentor andersoni. The sequence continues at coordinate 109,344 of NW_027314967.1, forward strand.
AAGCATGCACATGCATCTTTTGGTAGACGAGATTGAAGTTTTTCCGCAAAACCACAAGATGTGCATGCAAATGGTGCTTTTCGCAGAACGCGCACGTGGATTTCTACCAAACAAACGTGCTAAGCATGCCGATGCTGCTCTTTTTAGCACCGCGCACGGATTCGTGCGAAAACGCGTTTAAGCATGCACATGCATCTTTTGGTAGACGCGGATGAAGTTTTCTGCAAAAACCACAAGATGTGCATGCAAATGGTGCTTTTCGCAGAACGCGCGCGTGGCTTTCTACCAAACAACGTGCTAAGCATGCCGATGCTGCTCTTTTAGCACCCGCGCACGGATTCGTGCGAAAACCGCGTTTTAAGCATGCACATGCATCTTTTGGTAGACGAGATTGAAGTTTTCTGCAAAACCACAAGATGCGCATGCAAATGGTGCTTTTCGCAGAACGCGCACGTGGATTTCTACCAAACGACGTGCTAAGCATGCCGATGCTGCTCTTTTTAGCACCCGCGCACGGATTTGTGCGAAAACGCGTTTTAAGCATGCACATGCATCTTTGGTAGACGCGGATGAAGTTTTCTGCAAAACCACAACATGTGCATGCAAATGGTGCTTTTGGCAGAACGCGCACGTGGATTTCTACCAAAACGACGTGCTAAGCATGCCGATGCTGCTTCTTTTAGCACCCGCGCACCGCATTTTGTGCGAAAACGCGTTTTAAGCATGCACATGCGTCTTTTGGTAGACGAGATTGAAGTTTTCTACAAAACCACAAGATGTGCATGCAAATGGTGCTTTTCGCAGAACGCGCACGTGGATTTCTACCAAACAACGTGCTAAGCATGCCGATGCTGCTCTTTTTAGCACCCCGCGCACGGATTCGTGCGAAAACGAGTTTTAAGCATGCACATGCATCTTTTGGTAGAGGCGGATGAAGTTTTCTGCAAAACCACAAGATGTGCATGCAAATGATCCTTTTGGCAGAACGCGCACGTGGATTTCTACCAAACGACGTGCTAAGCATGCCGATGCTGCTCTTTTTAGCACCCGCGCACGGATTCGTGAGAAAACGCGTTTTAAGCATGCACATGCATCTTTTGATAGACGCGGATGAATTTTTCTGCAAAACCACAAGATGTGCATGCAACTGGTGCTTTTGGCACAACGCGCACGTGGATTTCTACCAAACGACGTGCTAAGCATGCCGATGCTGCTCTTTTTAGCACCCGCGCACGGATTTGTGCGAAAACGCGTTTTAAGCATGCAGATGCATCTTTTGGTAGACGCGGATGAAGTTTTCTGCAAAACCACAAGATGCGCATGCAAATGGTGCTTTTGGCAGAACGCGCACGTGGATTTCTACAAACGACGTGCTAAGCATGCCCCGATGCTGCTCTTTTTAGCACCCGCGCACGGATTTGTGCGAAAACGCGTTTTAAGCATGCACATGCATCTTTCGTAGACGATATTGAAGTTTTCTTCAAAACTACAAGATGTGCATGCAAATGGTGCTTTTGGCAGAACGCGCACGTGGATTTCTACCAAACGACGTGCTAAGCATGCCGATGCTGCTCTTTTTAGCACCCGCGCACGGATTTGTGCGAAAACGCGTTTTAAGCATGCACATGCAATCTTTTGGTAGACGAGATTGAAGTTTTCTGCAAAATCCACAAGATGTGCATGCAAATGGTGCTTTTCGCAGAACGCGCACGTGGATTTCTACCAAACAACGTGCTAAGCATGGCCGATGCTGCTCTTTTTAGCACCCGCGCACGGATTCGTGCGAAAACGAGTTTTAAGCATGCACATGCATCTTTTGGTAGACGCGGATGAAGTTTCTGCAAAACCACAAGATGTGCATGCAAATGGTCCTTTTGGCAGAACGCGCACGTGGATTTCTACCAACGACGTGCTAAACATGCCGATGCTGCTCTCTTTTAGCACCCGCGCACGGATTCGTGCGAAAACGCGTTTTAAGCATGCACATGCATCTTTTGGTAGACGCGGATGAATTTTCTGCAAAACCACAAGATGTGCATGCAAATGGTGCTTTTGGCACAACGCGCACGTGGATTTCTACCAAACCGACGTGCTAAGCATGCCGATGCAGCTCTTTTAGCACCCGCGCACGGATTTGCGCGAAAACGCGTTTTAAGCATGCACATGCATCTTTTGGTAGACGAGATTGAAGTTTTCTGCAAAACCACAAGATGTGCATGCAAATGTGCTTTTCGCAGAACGCGCACGTGGATTTCTACCAAACAACGTGCTAAGCATGCCGATGCTGCTCTGTTTAGCACCCGCGCACGGATTCGTGCGAAAACGCGTTTTAAGCATGCACATGCATCTTTTGGTAGACGCGGATGAAGTTTTCTGCAAAACCACAAGATGTGCATGCAAATGGTGCTCTTGGCAGAACGCGCACGTGATTTCTACCAAACGACGTGCTAAGCATGCCGATGCTGCTCTTTTTTAGCACCCGCGCACGGATTTGTGCGAAAACGCGTTTAAGCATGCACATGCATCTTTTGGTAGACGCGGATGAAGTTTTTCTGCAAAACCACAAGATGTGCATGCAAATGGTGCTGTTCGCAGAACGCGCACGTGGATTTCTACCAAACAACGTGCTAAGCATGCCGATGCTGCTCTTTTTAGCACCCGCGCACGGATTCGTGCGAAAACGCGTTTTAAGCATGCACATGCATATTTTGGTAGACGAGATTGAAGTTTTCTGCAAAACCACAAGATGTGCATGCAAATGGTGCTTTTCGCAGAACGCGCACGTGGATTTCTACCAAACAACGTGCTAAGCATGCCGATGCTGCTCTTATTAGCACCCCGCGCACGGATTCGTGCGAAACGCGTTTTAAGCATGCACATGCAGCTTTTGGTAGACGCGGATGAAGTTTTCTGCAAAACCACAAGATGTGCATGCAAATGGTGCTCTTGGCAGAACGCGGCACGTGGATTTCTACCAAACGACGTGCTAAGCATGCCGATGCTGCTCTTTTTAGCACCCGCGCACGCATTTGTGCGAAAACGCGTTTTAAGCATGCACATGCATCTTTTGGTAGACGAGATTGAAGTTTTCTGCAAAACCACAATATGTGCATGCAAATGGTGCTTTTCGCAGAACGCGCACGTGGATTTCTACCAAACAACGTGCTAAGCATGCCGATGCTGCTCTTTTTAGCACCCGCGCACGGATTCGTGCGAAAACGCGTTTTAAGCATGCACATGCATCTTTGGTAGACGAGATTGAAGTTTTCTGCAAAACACAAGTTGCGCATGCAAATGTGCTTTTGGCAGAACGCGCACGTGGATTTCTACCAAACGACGTGCTAAGCATGCCGATGCTGCTCTTTTAGCACCCGCGCACGGATTTGTGCGAAAACGCGTTTTAAAGCATGCACATGCATCTTTTCGTAGACGAGATTGAAGTTTTCTTCAAAACCACAAGATGTGCATGCAAATGGTGCTTTTTGCAGAACACGCACGTGTATTCTACCAAACAACGTGCTAAGCATGCCGATGCTGCTCTTCTTCTAGCACCCGCACACGGATTCGTGCGAAAACGCGTTTTAAGCATGCACAAGCATCTTATGGTAGACGAGATTGAAGTTTTCTGCAAAACCACAATATGTGCATGCAAATGGTGCTTTTCGCAGAACGCGCACGTGGATTTCTACCAAACAACGTGCTAAGCATGCCGATGCTGCTCTTTTTAGCACCACGCGCACGGATTCGTGCGAAAACGCGTTTTAAGCATGCACATGCATCTTTTGGTAGACGAGATTGAAGTTTTCTGCAAAACCACAAGATGTGCATGCAAATGGTGCTTTCGCAGAACGCGCACGTGGATTTCTACCAAACAACGTGCTAAGCATGCCGATGCTGCTCTTTTTAGCACCCGCGCACGGATTCGTGCGAAAACGCGTTTTAAGCATGCACATGCATATTTTGGTAGACGCGGATGAAGTTTTCTGCAAAACCACAGATGTGCACTGCAAATGGTGCTTTTCGCAGAAACGCGCGCGTGGATTTCTACCAAACAACGTGCTAAGCATGCCGATGCTGCTCTTTTTAGCACCCGCGCACGGATCGTGCGAAAACGCGTTTTAAGCATGCACATGCATCTTTTGGTAGACGAGATTGAAGTTTTCTGCAAAACCACAAGATGTGCATGCAAATGGTGCTTTTCGCAGAACGCGCCGCGTGGCTTTCCTACCAAACAACGTGCTAAGCATGCCGATGCTGCTCTTTTTTAGCACCCGCGCACGGATTCGTGCGAAAACGCGTTTTTAAAGCATGCACATGCATCTTTTGGTAGACGAGATTGAAGTTTCTGCAAAACCACAAGATGCGCATGCAAATGGTGCTTTTCGCAGAAACGCGCACGTGGATTTCTACCAAACGACGTGCTAAGCATGCCGATGCTGCTCTTTTTAGCACCCGCGCACGGATTTGTGCGAAAACGCGTTTTAAGCATGCACATGCATCTTTTGGTAGACGCGGATGAAGTTTCCTGCAAAACCACAACATGTGCATGCAAATGGGTGCTTTTGGCAGAACGCGCACGTGGATTTCTACCAAACGACGTGCTAAGCATGCCGGATGCTGCTCTTTTAGCACCCGCGCACGCATTTGTGCGAAAACGCGTTTTAAGCATGCACATGCGTCTTTTGGTAGACGAGATTGAAGTTTTCTACAAAACCACAAGATGTGCATGCAAATGGTGCTTTTCGCAGAACGCGCACGTGGATTTCTACCAAACAACGTGCTAAGCATGCCGATGCTGCTCTTTTTAGCACCCGCGCACGGATTCGTGCGAAAACGAGTTTTAAGCATGCACATGCATCTTTTGGTAGAGGCGGATGAAGTTTTCTGCAAAACCACAAGATGTGCATGCAAATGATCCTTTTGGCAGAACGCGCACGTGGGATTTCTACCAAACGACGTGCTAAGCATGCCGATGCTGCTCTTTTTAAGCACCCGCGCACGGATTCGTGAGAAACGCGTTTAAGCATGCACATGCATCTTTTGATAGACGCGGATGAATTTTTCTGCAAAACCACAAGATGTGCATGCAACTGGTGCTTTTGGCACAACGCGCACGTGGATTTCTACCAAACGACGTGCTAAAGCATGCCGATGCTGCTCTTTTTAGCACCCGCGCACGGATTGTGCGAAAACGCGTTTTAAAGCATGCAGATGCATCTTTTGGTAGACGCGGATGAAGTTTTCTGCAAAACCACAAGATGCGCATGCAAATGGTGCTTTTGGCAGAACGCGCACGTGGATTTCTACCAAACGACGTGCTAAGCATGCCGATGCTGCTCTTTTTAGCACCCGCGCACGGATTTGTGCGAAAACGCGTTTTAAGCATGCACATGCATCTTTTCGTAGACGATATTGAAGTTTTCTTCAAAACTACAAGATGTGCATGCAAATGGTGCTTTTGGCAGAACGCGCACGTGGATTTCTACCAAACGACGTGCTAAGCATGCCGATGCTGCTCTTTTTAGCACCCGCGCACGGATTTGTGCGAAAACGCGTTTTAAGCATGCACATGCATCTTTTGGTAGACGAGATTGAAGTTTTCTGCAAAACCACAAGATGTGCATGCAAATGGTGCTTTTCGCAGAACGCGCACGTGGATTTCTACCAAACAACGTGCTAAGCATGCCGATGCTGCTCTTTTTAGCACCCGCGCACGGATTCGTGCGAAAACGAGTTTTAAGCATGCACATGCATCTTTTGGTAGACGCGGATGAAGTTTTCTGCAAAACCACAAGATGTGCATGCAAATGGTCCTTTTGGCAGAACGCGCACGTGGATTTCTACCAAACGACGTGCTAAAACATGCCGATGCTGCTCTTTTTAGCACCCGCGCACGGATTCGTGCGAAAACGCGTTTTAAGCATGCACAATGCATCTTTTGGTAGACGCGGATGAATTTTTCTGCAAAACCACAAGATGTGCATGCAAATGGTGCTTTTGGCACAACGCGCACGTGGATTTCTACCAAACGACGTGCTAAGCATGCCGATGCAGCTCTTTTTAGCACCCGCGCACGGATTTGCGCGAAAACGCGTTTTAAGCATGCACATGCATCTTTTGGTAGACGAGATTGAAGTTTTCTGCAAAACCACAAGATGTGCATGCAAATGGTGCTTTTCGCAGAACGCGCACGTGGATTTCTACCAAACAACGTGCTAAGCATGCCGATGCTGCTCTGTTTAGCACCCGCGCACGGATTCGTGCGAAAACGCGTTTTAAGCATGCACATGCATCTTTTGGTAGACGCGGATGAAGTTTTCTGCAAAACCACAAGATGTGCATGCAAATGGTGCTCTTGGCAGAACGCGCACGTGGATTTCTACCAAACGACGTGCTAAGCATGCCGATGCTGCTCTTTTTAGCACCCGCGCAAGGATTTGTGCGAAAACGCGTTTTAAGCATGCACATGCATCTTTTGGTAGACGCGGATGAAGTTTTCTGCAAAACCACAAGATGTGCATGCAAATGGTGCTGTTCGCAGAACGCGCACGTGGATTTCTACCAAACAACGTGCTAAGCATGCCGATGCTGCTCTTTTTAGCACCCGCGCACGGATTCGTGCGAAAACGCGTTTTAAGCATGCACATGCATATTTTGGTAGACGAGATTGAAGTTTTCTGCAAAACCACAAGATGTGCATGCAAATGGTGCTTTTCGCAGAACGCGCACGTGGATTTCTACCAAACAACGTGCTAAGCATGCCGATGCTGCTCTTTTTAGCACCCGCGCACGGATTCGTGCGAAAACGCGTTTTAAGCATGCACATGCATCTTTTGGTAGACGCGGATGAAGTTTTCTGCAAAACCACAAGATGTGCATGCAAATGGTGCTCTTGGCAGAACGCGCACGTGGATTTCTACCAAACGACGTGCTAAGCATGCCGATGCTGCTCTTTTTAGCACCCGCGCACGCATTTGTGCGAAAACGCGTTTTAAGCATGCACATGCATCTTTTGGTAGACGAGATTGAAGTTTTCTGCAAAACCACAAGATGTGCATGCAAATGGTGCTTTTCGCAGAACGCGCACGTGGATTTCTACCAAACAACGTGCTAAGCATGCCGATGCTGCTCTTTTTAGCACCCGCGCACGGATTCGTGCGAAAACGCGTTTTAAGCATGCACATGCATCTTTTGGTAGACGAGATTGAAGTTTTCTGCAAAACCACAAGTTGCGCATGCAAATGGTGCTTTTGGCAGAACGCGCACGTGGATTTCTACCAAACGACGTGCTAAGCATGCCGATGCTGCTCTTTTTAGCACCCGCGCACGGATTTGTGCGAAAACGCGTTTTAAGCATGCACATGCATCTTTTCGTAGACGAGATTGAAGTTTTCTTCAAAACCACAAGATGTGCATGCAAATGGTGCTTTTTGCAGAACACGCACGTGTATTCTACCAAACAACGTGCTAAGCATGCCGATGCTGCTCTTTCTAGCACCCGCACACGGATTCGTGCGAAAACGCGTTTTAAGCATGCACAAGCATCTTTTGGTAGACGAGATTGAAGTTTTCTGCAAAACCACAATATGTGCATGCAAATGGTGCTTTTCGCAGAACGCGCACGTGGATTTCTACCAAACAACGTGCTAAGCATGCCGATGCTGCTCTTTTTAGCACCCGCGCACGGATTCGTGCGAAAACGCGTTTTAAGCATGCACATGCATCTTTTGGTAGACGAGATTGAAGTTTTCTGCAAAACCACAAGATGTGCATGCAAATGGTGCTTTTCGCAGAACGCGCACGTGGATTTCTACCAAACAACGTGCTAAGCATGCCGATGCTGCTCTTTTTAGCACCCGCGCACGGATTCGTGCGAAAACGCGTTTTAAGCATGCACATGCATATTTTGGTAGACGCGGATGAAGTTTTCTGCAAAACCACAAGATGTGCATGCAAATGGTGCTTTTCGCAGAACGCGCGCGTGGATTTCTACCAAACAACGTGCTAAGCATGCCGATGCTGCTCTTTTTAGCACCCGCGCACGGATCGTGCGAAAACGCGTTTTAAGCATGCACATGCATCTTTTGGTAGACGAGATTGAAGTTTTCTGCAAAACCACAAAATGTGCATGCAAATGGTGCTTTTCGCAGAACGCGCACGTGGATTTCTACCAAACAATGTGCTAAGCATGCCGATGCTGCTCTTTTTAGCACCCGCGCACGGATTTGTGCGAAAACGCGTTTTAAGCATGCACATGCATCTTTTGGTAGACGAGATTGAAGTTTTCTGCAAAACCACAAGATGTGCATGCAAATGTTGCTCTTGGCAGAACGCGCACGTGGATTTCTACCAAACGACGTGCTAAGCATGCCGATGCTGCTCTTTTTAGCACCCGCGCACGGATTTCTGCGAAAACGCGTTTTAAGCATGCACATGCATCTTTTGGTAGACGCGGATGAAGTTTTCTGCAAAACCACAATATGTGCATGCAAATGGTGCTTTTCGCAGAACGCGCACGTGGATTTCTACCAAACAACGTGCTAAGCATGCCGATGCTGCTCTTTTTAGCACCCGCGCACGGATTCGTGCGAAAACGCGTTTTAAGCATGCACTTGCATCTTTTGGTAGACGAGATTGAAGTTTTCTGCAAAACCACAAGATGTGCATGCAAATGGTGCTTTTCGCAGAACGCGCACGTGGATTTCTACCAAACAACGTGCTAAGCATGCCGATGCTGCTCTTTTTAGCACCCGCGCACGGATTTGTGCGAAAACGCGTTTTAAGCATGCACATGCATCTTTTGGTAGACGAGATTGAAGTTTTCTGCAAAACCACAAGATGTGCATGCAAATGGTGCTTTTCGCAGAACGCGCACGTGGATTTCTACCAAACAACGTGCTAAGCATGCCGATGCTGCTCTTTTTAGCACCCGCGCACGGATTCGTGCGAAAACGCGTTTTAAGCATGCACATGCATCTTTTGGTAGACGCGGATGAAGTTTTCTGCAAAACCACAAGATGTGCATGCAAATGGTGCTTTTCGCAGAACGCGCACGTGGATTTCTACCAAACAACGTGCTAAGCATGCCGATGCTGCTCTTTTTAGCACCCGCGCACGGATTCGTGCGAAAACGCGTTTTAAGCATGCACATGCATCTTTTGGTAGACGAGATTGAAGTTTTCTGCAAAACCACAAGTTGCGCATGCAAATGGTGCTTTTGGCAGAACGCGCACGTGGATTTCTACCAAACGACGTGCTAAGCATGCCGATGCTGCTCTTTTTAGCACCCGCGCACGGATTTGTGCGAAAACGCGTTTTAAGCATGCACATGCATCTTTTCGTAGACGAGATTGAAGTTTTCTTCAAAACCACAAGATGTGCATGCAAATGGTGCTTTTTGCAGAACACGCACGTGTATTCTACCAAACAACGTGCTAAGCATGCCGATGCTGCTCTTTCTAGCACCCGCACACGGATTCGTGCGAAAACGCGTTTTAAGCATGCACAAGCATCTTTTGGTAGACGAGATTGAAGTTTTCTGCAAAACCACAATATGTGCATGCAAATGGTGCTTTTCGCAGAACGCGCACGTGGATTTCTACCAAACAACGTGCTAAGCATGCCGATGCTGCTCTTTTTAGCACCCGCGCACGGATTCGTGCGAAAACGCGTTTTAAGCATGCACATGCATCTTTTGGTAGACGAGATTGAAGTTTTCTGCAAAACCACAAGATGTGCATGCAAATGGTGCTTTTCGCAGAACGCGCACGTGGATTTCTACCAAACAACGTGCTAAGCATGCCGATGCTGCTCTTTTTAGCACCCGCGCACGGATTCGTGCGAAAACGCGTTTTAAGCATGCACATGCATCTTTTGGTAGACGCGGATGAAGTTTTCTGCAAAACCACAAGATGTGCATGCAAATGGTGCTTTTCGCAGAACGCGCACGTGGATTTCTACCAAACAACGTGCTAAGCATGCCGATGCTGCTCTTTTTAGCACCCGCGCACGGATTCGTGCGAAAACGCGTTTTAAGCATGCACATGCATCTTTTGGTAGACGAGATTGAAGTTTTCTGCAAAACCACAAGATGTGCATGCAAATGGTGCTTTTCGCAGAACGCGCACGTGGATTTCTACCAAACAATGTGCTAAGCATGCCGATGCTGCTCTTTTTAGCACCCGCGCACGGATTTGTGCGAAAACGCGTTTTAAGCATGCACATGCATCTTTTGGTAGACGCGGATTGAAGTTTTCTGCAAAACCACAAGATGTGCATGCAAATGGTGCTTTTGGCAGAACGCGCACGTGGATTTCTACCAAACGACGTGCTAAGCATGCCGATGCTGCTCTTTTTAGCACCCGCGCACGCATTTGTGCGAAAACGCGTTTTAAGCATGCACATGCATCTTTTGGTAGACGCGGATGAAGTTTTCTGCAAAACCACAAGATGTGCATGCAAATGGTGCTTTTTGCAGAACGCGCACGTGGATTTCTACCAAACGATGTGCTAAGCTTGCCGATGCTGCTCTTTTTAGCACCTGCGCACGGATTTGTGCGAAAACGCGTTTTAAGCATGCACATGCATCTTTTGGTAGACGCGGATGAAGTTTTCTTCAAAACCACAAGATGTGCATGCAAATGGTGCTTTTGGCAGAACGCGCACGTGGATTTCTACCAAACGACGTGCTAAGCATGCCGATGCTGCTCTTTTTAGCACCCGCGCACGCATTTGTGCGAAAACGCGTTTTAAGCATGCACATACATCTTTTGGTAGACGCGGATGAAGTTTTCTGCAAAACCACAAGATGTGCATGCAAATGGTGCTTTTTGCAGAACGCGCACGTGGATTTCTACCAAACGATGTGCTAAGCTTGCCGATGCTGCTCTTTTTAGCACCTGCGCAGGGATTTGTGCGAAAACGCGTTTTAAGCATGCACATGCATCTTTTGGTAGACGCGGATGAAGTTTTCTGCAAAACCACAAGATGTGCATGCAAATGGTGCTTTTTGCAGAACGCGCACGTGGATTTCTACCAAACGACGTGCTAAGCATGCCGATGCTGCTCTTTTTAGCACCCGCGCACGGATTTGTGCGAAAACGCGTTTTAAGCATGCACATGCATCTTTTGGTAGACGCGGATGAAGTTTTCTGCAAAACCACAAGATGTGCATGCAAATGGTGCTTTTGGCAGAACGCGCACGTGGATTTCTACCAAACGACGTGCTAAGCATGCCGATGCTGCTCTTTTTAGCACCCGCGCACGCATTTGTGCGAAAACGCGTTTTAAGCATGCACATGCATCTTTTGGTAGACGCTGATGAAGTTTTCTGCAAAACCACAAGATGTGCATGCAAATGGTGCTTTTTGCAGAACGCGCACGTGGATTTCTACCAAACGATGTGCTAAGCTTGCCGATGCTGCTCTTTTTAGCACCTGCGCACGGATTTGTGCGAAAACGCGTTTTAAGCATGCACATGCATCTTTTGGTAGACGCGGATGAAGTTTTCTGCAAAACCACAAGATGTGCATGCAAATGGTGCTTTTGGCAGAACGCGCACGTGGATTTCT